>NC_056729.1:1160690561-1160990561 GCF_019279795.1 Protopterus annectens | reverse complement strand
CCTTATGAGTGGTCTCTGAATTATTCAGTAGCGGAGCAGATCTTTCTGGAGTGGGGTCAGCCTTGCTGCGATCACTTCGCATCTCCTTCCAACACAAAGTGCAGCGAGTTTTTTGCTCTGAGCCCTCTACCGGGGGAGTCCCCCAGAGATGCTCTAGTCCATGCTTGGCCTCCCGGTCTTCTGTATGCTTACCCTCCAGTACCTCTTATTCCGAGGTTTCTACAGAAAGCTCTTCAACTGGGGAGCAAAGTCATCTTCATTGCCCCGTTTTGGCCTCACCAGGTATGGTTTCCCTTCTTTTGGTCTCATCTTCTGGCTCCGCCCTGGATCTTGGATCCCATTCAGGATCTGATTTCACACCCATCTGGGGTTCCTCATCTGAACCTGGACAGTTTGAAGCTCAAGGCTTGGCTGCTCCAGTTCCCATGATCGCTAGGACACCTGGATTATCCTATGTCTAATCTGGTGGCTGCTTATAAGTCTTCAACCAGGAAGATTTACCGCAGCAAATGGAATTGTTTTTCATTTTGGGCTTCTCAAAGGAGTTTAGACCATTTCATGGCTCCTATTTCTGCCATTCTTGATTTCCTAGCTAATATTTTTCAACAGGGAGCAAGCTCTTCTACTGTCAAAGTGCAATTGGCTGCCATCTCTCATTTTCATGTGGGTGAGAATTCTGCCTTCCTGGCCTCCTCCAGACTGTGTAAAGCCTTTATCAAAGGCACCTTTCTGTTACACCCCCCGGTCAAGGATCCTGTACCCCCATGGGACCTTACTATGGTTCTTCAAGCTTTAGTCGCTCCGCCTTTTGAACCTGCTGCAACCACAGATCTTAAATTCATATCTTGGAAAGCAGCATTCCTGGTGGCTATCACTTCTGCTAAAAAGGTTTCAGAACTGCAAGCTTTGTCCATCAAAGTTCCTTATATGATTTTCCATAAAGGTAGGGTTTCCCTTCGGACCAATCCGTCCTTTCTTCCTAAGGTTGCATCACAAGTAAACATCAATCAGACTATTGATTTGCCTCTTTTCTTCCCAAACGTTGCTAACAAAATGGAATACAAACTCCACTTGCTGGATGTTCATAAACAGTTACGATTTTATTTACACAGGACCAAAAACTTCTGCAAATCTGATCAGTTATCTGTGTCCTTCTCTAAACCCTTTTTGGGCAAATATGTCTCCAAGGTCACTATTGCTAGGTGGATTTCCTTGTGCATCCTTCAGTTCTGTAAGGATAAAGGTGCGTCTCCTCTGGGTCAGGTGAAAGCTCATTCCACTAGGTCCATGGCTACTTCTGCGGCCTTTTGGTCTAGAGTCTCATTGGATGATAGTTGTTCTGCAGCTACTTTGTCCTCATCTCATACCTTTATTTTTCACTGCAAATTGGATTTGACTTCTAGAAGGGGAGCATCCTTTGGTTCCGCGGTGCTCTGGAATATCCTTCTATGAGGGCCACCCAGGAGTTTAGTAGCTGGGGACTCTGCCCCACAGGTTGAAGGGCAAATGAAGTAAACTACTTCAGGTAAAGATGTTATGTACTCACCAAAACGTTCCATCTGAGTAGTTCTACTTCATTTGTCTTCAACCGTCCCTCCCTCCTTCCCCCTGACCTTGTCATATGAACAGCCTGCGGGCTGCAGTTGTAGGTCATAAAGTATTTTTCAGGACAGATTATTAGTATAAGGGTTAGCAAACTCGATCTGGGGGTTGGAAGGTAGTAGAGGTGTGTTATGGGTAAGGAGAGGAGCTTGGAGCTCGGAGCAGATGCTAGTGAGATTGCTGGCTCAGATCCGATACGGATCCGGTATCCCACAGGTTGAAGACAAATGAAGTAGAACTACTCAGATGGAACGTTTTGGTGAGTACATAACTTCTTTTTATAAGATGTGCCACGTAGAAGGACTTTCTGACCACAATGGCAGTGTGGTGCTTGAAGGTGAGTTGGCTGTTGACCTGGGTGCCCAGATCTCTTATGGCCCCTTCGGTGTTCATTGGGCTCCCAACAATGTGGTAATTCGTGTGAACTGAGTTTTTTTTCCAAAGGGGGTGATAATGCATTTTTTGGCGTTAAGCTTCAGGCCATGGTTCCGATAGCAGTTACTGGTCACAGAGAGGCCCTTTTGTAGGATGTCTGCAGCACTTGGAGAGTTGATAATGACTCCTAGCTTGCAGTCATCAGCGAACTTGGTCAGCCAGAGTCCTTCTGTGTTGGCCTGGACTTCTGAGAAGTAAATGCCAAACAGGAGAGGGCCCAGGACCAAGCCCTTTGGGATTCCACTCTTGACTGATCGACAGTCTGACTTGGAATCTGCAAATTTCACTCTGTGGGTCCTGTCTGTGAGCCAATTTGCAACCACCTAGTGATGTAAGTAATCACCTCCTAGTCTGGAACCCAGGACCTTGTGCACAGCAATCACAGCAACATACTGCTACACCATCCGAGCTGGTGTTCTACTCTGGAGTTTTTATTATCAGGCTTCTTCCTGGGTCTAGGAGTTAGTGAAAGCTGTTCTGTTCAGATTCTTCCTCTTCTCAGGTTCCAGGTGGTAAAGTCAGGGATCCTCTGTTCAGATTCTTCCTCTCATGTTCCAGGTTGTAAAGTCAGTGCAAAAGAGGGCTAAATAGCTGTTTGCCTGGCTAGATAAAGGGCTGGAAACTGAGAGGGATCAGGTGGAAGGGCAGTTAACCAATTTCCTGAGAGAGCGGGTTGTGCCATGGGGCTCAGAGTGGGGTTAGGTGATGTAAGAGGTTGATGTAGCCTGTCAGTCAAACAAGGAAGCTAGTGTTTGACCCCCTTTTTACACTTCTAACAACAAAAGGAAAGCCCAAGTTCCAACTCGGTAGTAGAAAACATTTTCTAATACGTGTAAGTTGCTGTTTAAGTTTGTACACATCACGAGATAAAAGGCATTTTGAAACTCCTAACAGTTACTGTTTAGATATGTGTACATCTTGAGATCACAACAAATTTGAAAATTGGAGATGATGATGCTTATTTATTATTTATTTCCAGTTTGATAACCGGGGTTGGCCACTGGGCTCAAGGAACCCATTTTCAGTGGAGGCCTGGGGAGAAAAGCTCCAAAATTACAAAGATAAATAAAAAATAGAATACAATAAACAGTAAAGTAAAGTAAAGAATACAATAAAAAATAACATAAAATGCAATTATGAATAAGACATAGTGTTATATAGTATTTTAAACAAGAATATAAAATGAAGTGGAGAGTTGTAGCAAAAATGCAGTGCAAATAGAAGAGTATAGAAGACTTGAGGATAGTTCCTGAAGAACATGTAGTGTAAGTAGGAAGGGTATTGGGAAGTAAACAGAGTAGTAGGAATAATTACATAAAAGTAGTGAAAGGAGAGAGAGATAGTTGAGTAGGGAAGTAAGAGAATTGTTAATTAGAAGGAGAACAGATGTGAAAAAATGTGAAAAAAAGGGGTAGGGAGTTATAGAAGGGGGAAGGAGGGTAAAGTAAGTTGAAGAGAGTTGGATGCAAATAGAAGATAGAGTCATGTAGTAGTCAAATGTTATTTAGGTTTAGAAGGAAGAAGTATAAAGAGAGAGAGAGAGAGACTAGAGAAAGAACACTATGTATAGTATATGCACTATATACATTAAAGGTTCATAAGTTATGTTAGAAATGTTAAAGGGAAGCTGTTGGGCAGAATTGCCAAGGTGTCGAAGTAATTAATAAAGAACAGGTAGGAGTGAGTTTATTAGGATTAGGGGGAAAGAGAACAATTACGTTTCCAGTTAAGGGAGAGATGAGAATGGAGCTGGGATTTGAAGAGTTCAAAGTTATTGGAGGTTCTTATTGAGGGGGGAAGAGAGTTCCATTTTTTTGCTAAGGAGTAAGATAGCAGATACTGGCCAGCGGGACGTTTTGGTTTGTGAATAGAAAGTTGATTTTGTTGTGCGGATCTTAGGGGTCTGTGAGGAGTATAAGAAGGAAGGAGGTTTGCAAGAGCAGGGCATGCAGTAGGATTATTGATTAATTTGTGGGCTGTAGTGAGTTGGAGGTAGTTGAGGTAGTTGGGAAGTTCTAGCCACTTTAGCATGTGAAGGGAAGAGCAATGGTGGGAGGAGTGTTTAGATTTAGTAGCGAATTTGGAGATTTTGTTGTAGCAGATTTCCAGTTTTGCGGAGATGGGGGATGGTGGTGATAATGATGATTTTAGTGTATAGAAATGTTGCAGCTCACTAAGTAAGCAAGGCATTCTCTCCACCTTTTTGAGGTAATAAGACACAACTTGTAATGTAAACAGTAGCATTTTGAAAGACTTATTGTTGTGTGCATTGACTGACTTCCACAGTCACTACTACTCACAAATACAACTGCATTTTTTAGCTACAGTAATGCCGTAATCTATATAAAACATTCAGAAGTATTTCTTCTGTACTGCTTAGAAACCAAATTACTGGGTTTAATGCCTCAGAATTATACTGTGACCAATGCCATCTTGCCAACTCCACTAATAAAGTTTTTGCAAATTTTTTTACAGGCTGTTTACGCATGTGGCATGTGGTAACAGCACAAAGGTATGTAATCCTGCATAGGTTTCATGGCTATATTTGTAGCACTTTTAGAGGAAAACCGTCTCCAGGACAGCAACCAACATGGGCTCAAGGCCAGAAGAAACTGCCAGACTAACCTAGTCTAGTTTTATGACAACAAATCTTTAATTAGGTCCCACACAGGAAATTGATGTGAAAATTGGAAAGGTTAAGGGTAGGACCAAGACTGAGGAACTTAATAGCTGTATATTCCAATGGTAGAACACAGGAGGTTGTGGTAGGAGGGACAGTATCAGGATGGAAATAGGGAAGTAGCTAGTACAGTGCAGTAGGAGTCTCTCCAGAGTCCAGTATTCTTCACTGTGTTTGTCTTAGATATATCTAAAGGAATAGAGAACCAAACCATCTATTTTGCTGGTGACGTAAATCTTGCTGCAGCCATATAGGGTGAAGAGAAGAGAAGATTCTAACAAAGGATTTAGAAATGCTGATTAGCTGAGTGAAAGGGTGGTAGTTCAGGTTCAATGAAAACAAATGCAACGTATTGCACTTAGCCTTCAACAGTTCTAGGAGAAGTGGAAATGAAATCCACAGAGTAAGGAAAGAAAATAATGTGGGTGTTTATTGCACCTGAATTGGACCATGACTAGCAAAGTAAAAAGACACAGAATACTATGTGAAAACCGAGTAAATATAAAAATGTTTATAGAAGAATTAAATATGCCAAGGTTAGTGGCAGATGAGGCTCAATTACTAACGGTTAGGACAGGAGGAGATGAGATAAAAATTGTGTTGTATAACCAATCTACAGGAAAGTCCCCAGGAATAGATGGTATTCCTGTGGAAGTTTGGAAGCTAGGAGGAAAAAAACTGATAAAAGATCTGGAAGGTTTTGTTTTTCAGTATCTTAAGAGGAGAAGTACCACCGTCCTGGAAGAAAGCAGTGTTAGCAGTAATACCTAAAGAGGGTAAAGATCCATCGGGTCCAGGTTCATATAGGCCCATTTCAATACTAAACCATGATTATAAAGTGTTCATGTCTATAATGGCTAAAAGAATGGCAAAAGTATTTGCTAGATATGAATCAGTGTGGTTTTGTGGAGGGGAGGCAAACATTTGACAACTGCAGCAGGACAGTGATGATCCCAGAGGGAAGCAGAATGTAAGAAAATACCATTGTTGTTGGTGGGTCTTGATGCAGAGAAAGCTTTTGACAGAGTAAGCTGGGACTTTATGAGCAAGGCAATGGAAGCAAATGCATTTCCTGAAAAAAATTCAAAAGGTTGATTCAGAGGATATATGTGGGATCGGAGGCAAAAATTAAAGTGGGTGGGGTCTTCTCTGATAATTTCTGCTTGAGCAGAGGAACCAGGTATGGGTGTCCTCTTTCCCCTTTATTATTTGCATTATATTTAGGACCATTAGCAAAGAAAATAAGGGACTCCGAAATTCAAGGATATAATTGGTATGGTAGTCAAGAAAAGCTGTCTTTATTTGCAGATGATATTATTTTATATCTGACAAAACCAGAAAAAGACATTACAGTGTTGTGGAACATTTTGAGACAGTTTCAGATCTTCTAAGGATACAAAATTAATGAAGCTAAAATAAAGGCAATAGCGGTAAATTACATACCCACACATGAACTGGTTCAGGAATACCCATATTTATGGGGACATGATAAAATGAAGTATTTAGGAGTATGGATTAAAAATGATTCAAGTGTGACAGCTAAGGATATGTGGGAAGAGACTAAACAAAAGATAATGCAAAAACTGAGAAAATGGAAGCTTTGTTATAAGGATATGGATAGTAAGATATAAGCACTTATAATGTTTTTAGTCCCTTTAGTCTTATACACACGTCAGGCATATTTTTAGGAACCAGAGGAGAAGTTGTGGGTAGCAATTAACAAAGAGCTGAAAGACTTTATCTGGGAGGGGAAGGCTGCAAGAGTTAAGTGGGATAAGCTGATTCTTCCAGTAGAACAGGGCGGATTGGGATTACCCAATATGAAGGGGTATTTCAGACCTACACAGTTAAGACTACTATACATAGCACAAGCAGAAAAGTGTAATTCAAAGTGGAAAGGGATGATGATGAAACAGGGGAGGGGGGGCTGAAGAAATAAGGATAGACTGGGATTTTGGATGCAGGCCTTTAAGGAGGATAACAATAATCATACAGAATATTATATCCATAAAGTAGTAGAAAGTATTCTGAGAACTAAACCAACATGCGAATGGAGAAAGGAGATTCTGCCCATAGTGCTGACTTCAATTAGGGATATAGACAATAGGCAAGAGGGGGATGGAATTTATTGGAGACAACTGGCAAAGGAACCAAGGTACAGGGAGCAAGTAATTAGAGAGGGAAAGATGATAGAGTGAGAAGATGCCAAGAATTTATTTGGACTACAGGTTAGGGATTGCCTTCCCTATCAAGGATTGATATCAGAATGTAGGCAAAGAGAAAAAAATAGAGGGGTTCTAAGCAAAAGACCAGCACTGATAGAGGTTTTAATAGAATTTAGAACAGAAGCTGCCATTAAAAAAGGAGTAATTAGTAGAGCATATAAAATATTGCACGATAACTATAAGAATTAGTCAGAGGAGGTTAGAAAGGATTGGGAAGAAAGATCGGATAAGCAATTCAGAAAGAAACAATGGGAGGATATATGTATATCTCCCCAATATGCAACAAAATATAGGAGATTTATGATTTTTGCCTGGAAATGTGTACATAGATATTTTTATACCCCAGGTAGACTACAGAGAATTTTTTTCTCAGGCAGACAGCAAATGTTGGAGGTGTGAAGGGGAAGAAAGAGATAATTGGGAACATATTTTCTGGGAGTGCGGTGAGTTGACAGACTTTAGGAATTCCCTGTGGGATGCACATTGGAGATGCTGGGTGGGCAGATTGGTCTGACAAGGGAGATGATTTTTCTGAGCTATGATACAGAATCAGAATTGCCTAGACATGGTAAGGCCTTGCTGTGTTTAATAATGGTGGTTTCCAAAAAAGGAATTTCTAGAAAATGGAAATCAAAATCTAAACAAACTATAGTGGAAGTAGTGAATATAGTAACAGAGGTAAAACAAGTGGAACTGAGATCTTTAGAAATGGGTAGGAGCAAGCTACATAAGAAAAAATGGGAATTGTGGGAACAATGCATACAAGGGAGAAATGAGGTTTAAAAGGCGGCAGGACTTAAATGAGCTATGTAATGCTTGACTGAGAAAGAGTGGCTAGATTATAAGTAATGTATAATGTTTGCAACTAGCAGTGTGTCAGTATGGTTCGTGATGTGAAATGCTTGCATCTAGAATTGTGTCGCTGTGGTTTGTTTTAATTTCTATAAATGTATGATTACCTATGTAGTAAGTGATGGTTTAATAAAGATGTGTCTTGTTTAAAAAAGGCACAAATTTAAAAATGTATGTATTATTCCTTAGTTTGTATGATATATATCAATATATGTGAAGTATAATGTTTGTTATGTTAATATAGTTTGATTACTTTTATATAAATGTAAATTTGCCTATGTCACACGTGTTAATTCAATAATGGTGTTTGAAAAAAAAGTCAGTGGCAGAATGCTGGTGTTTTTGTCTTCGAGGTATGGATTCTAGTGGTAAATAAGTTGTGATTCCATGCTACAGGATCTTAAACAGATCACACCTTGAGTAGTCCTTGCAGTTTTGGAGACCATATGTTGTTGTTGTGTCTTTCGGCTTTTCCCGGTTAGGGGTCGCCACAGCAGAACTCCGGTCCGCTAATGATTGGCAGTAGATTTTTATGTGCCGAGTTGCCAGCTCTGACGCACAACCTTCAACGAAGGTACGCCCATTCACGCATGTCTCCACACAGAAGACGCTTTAGCTGAGAATCGAACAGGACAACGTCTTACTGTGAGGCGACAACGCTACCGCATCACCACCACCGCAGTACTAGTTTTGGAGACCATATAAGGAAAGGAAATCAGATTACTGAAAGGAATTCAAGGAAAACTACTGGAAAGATCCATGGATGGGGGAAGGAATATGATTAGTAGCTGCAGGAGTTAGAGCTCTTCTTAGATGAGACCAGAAGAGACAGGGAGAAATATTGGTGCACAAGATCATTATTCATGTATTTATTTATATTTCTTTAACATGATGGTCCAACTGGGCAGGTGCCTTTTTCAGTGGAAACCTGGGGAGAAAAGCTCTACATTAAGTTCAGTAATACAATATACAGTATGCATAAGCAATGAAGAAGTAAGTGAGGCTTGACAACATAAACCTAACATAGTAGATTAAGCATGAGCAGGAACTGTGAACTAATATTTAGGTTAATTAAATAGGCAGAGCATATCATAGCTGAGTTAGATATAGTTTAGAAAGGACAAAGATGCATATTGCATACTTGTCTCACTTGATACTAGCTATGTAGGAAACATAAAGATGTGTTAGTATTGGGGGACCATCAGTTGACCATGGAAATTAGAGACCCATATGTTTGACTAGTCTTATATGCAAGTCCATGGAAGGAATAATCATGGACCTGATAAATAATAACATAGGAAACCATCAAACAGTGGATCCAGCCCAATTTGGCTTTATCAAGGGCAGACAATGCCTACTAAGTCTGGTAAAAGTGCTTGAGAAAGTCACTAGGGCATGAATGAGGGTAGAACAGTACATACTGCCTGGCAAAGGCATATGACACAACTCCCCACTCAGGCATTATAAATAAACTCAAAAAAATGGACATAAATCCCCATATCACCAGATGGACAGTCAGTTGCCTTATGGACAGGACACATATGGTTAAAGTGGGTGAATCCAGATCCAGCAAGAGGCTAGTTACTAGTGCGTGCTACAGGGCTCAGTGGTGGGACCACTCCTGTTTGAAATATACTTCTCTGAAGTCAAGGCTAATGTGGAAGGCCTCTGGATGAGAAAGTTTGCCAACGACTGCAAGCTGGGGGCAGTCATTGAATCTCCGAATGATGTAGATATTCTTCAGAAGGGTCTAAATCAGACAAATGGTTGGTGCCAGAGCTATGACCTAAAACTAAATGTAAAAAAATGCATTATGATATCCTTTTGGAAGTCAAATATCCCTGCAAATTACAACATTAATAGCACACTCCTAAGACCAGACTCAGAAGTGAGAGATCTAGGTACAAAGACAGATACTAGCCTGAAATTTGACCACCATGTGTCCACAGTAGTGAAGAAGTCCTTTTATGTGGCACAGCTTATAATTAAACGTATGGCATTTAGATCCAAGGAAGTTACAGTCCCAGTGTACTCCGCCCTCATTAGGTCAATAATCAAATACAATCCATCCTTTGGCATGTACACACCAGCTGGAATAAATTCAGAGGTTCCTCACGAAGAAAATACAGGGTGTTAACAACATGTCATATGTGGATAGATGAAAAGTCCTATCTCCAGTTCTGTCTCCTACCAACTATTAAGGGGTGACCTGTGACTAACCTTCAAGGCACTCACAAATGCAGCCCTGATGGAACTGCTACACATCTGCAAGACAAACAGCATGGGGGTCACCCAATCTAGGGATCTAAACTTAGTCAGCAACTCAAACAAAACATGCTGGAGAGACAGATATGTGCCTTAGAAATTACCCCAGTCTTTGGAATAGGCTTCCTATTCACATTAATCAGAACTCTTCTCTTGACCTCTTTAAATGCAGTTTGTATCAATGGATGGGGAATCGTAAATTCATGCCCCTTATGGACAGGGGCAATCTGTAAAATACTCAAGGCATAGGCACAAACATATGGTATCCTCTTGCCCCTAGTGGCCATATATCGGGTTAAATTGGGTTATATTGTATAAGCTTATAAGGGCTCTTAAGCCATTAGCCTAGTAATCTATAGAACTAAAAGCATATTGTATAATCTTTCCTAAGTTTTATAGATTGTCTGAGAGACAGATAAGGGTGTAATCATCTACATACTCGTTCAAGGGATGCATGTTGTATAGGAGTATGAAAATTCTTCATAAAGATATTAAGTAGAAGAGAACCAAAGATAGAGCCTTGAGGGACACTTGTATTGATGGATACATAGGGGATAAGGGTAGAATTCCATTTGACTGCCTGGTAGCTCTCCAAAAAGTAATTGTAAAATTTAACTGGTTAGATCATTTAGGAGGAAGATCACAGAATACAGTGAGTTTGCTACACAGCCATCGAGGTAAGGGTGGGAAGGAAGCGAAGTATGATACAGGCATTAGAAAAGTGCATCAAGTTTCTTCATGGTGGATTGCAAAGCAGAATTGTAGGTGATTTCACTGTGTTCCAGGTGATATTTTTTACTGGACCATAGTGTGCTTTGTGTGAGGGTAATATGGGCATGGCTCATATGCAGAGCTCTGAGACTAGTGACTTTTATTTTGTAAACAGTGACTACAAGAGCAGAACAGATGACATCCTTGAATGTTTTGCCAGATCCAACTTACAAAAAACTTAAAGGTAAACAGAGTTTGCAGGATAATGAGGATTCTGGACAGCTAGTGTCTTCTCTAAGGTGTCAGAAATATAAATGTATTTTCAGTGCTTAAGTTTATAAATAGTGGTGTTAAAAAAATCATTTTTGGACTTAGGAATGGTGAGGATGCAGGGAGTAGAGTTGGCGAAGGTGGATGAATTTTAATACTTGGGATCAACAGTTCAGAGTAATGGCGAGTGTGGAAGAGAGGTGAAGAAGAGAGTACAGGCAGGGTGGAGTGGGTGGAGAAGAGTGTCAGGAGTGATTTGTGACAGACGAGTACCAGTAAGAGTGAAAGGGAAGGTCTACAAAAGGGTAGTGAGACCAGCTATGTTATATGGGTTGGAGACAGTGGCATTGACAAAAAGGCAGGATTCAGAGCTGGATGTGGTAGAGTTAAAGATGTTAAGATTTGCACTGGGTGTGACGAGGGTAGACAGGATTAGAAATAAGTATTTTAGAGGGTCAGCCCAGGTTGGACAGTTTAGAGACAAAGCCAGAGAGGAGAGATTGCGTTGGTTTGGACATGTGCTGAGGAGGGATGCTGGGTATATTGGGAAAAAGATGCTAAGGATGAAGCTGCCAGGTAAGAGGAAAAGAGGAAGGCCTAAGATAAGGTTTATGGATGTGGTTAGAGAGGACATGAAGGTGGTTGGTGTGACAGAGCAAGATGCAGAGGACAAGAAGAAATGGAAACAGGTGATCCGCTGTGGCGACCCCTAAACCAGGAAAAGCCGAAAGAAGAAAAGGAAGAAGAAGAAAGCTCTAGTGTTTTATGTTGCTCTGTACTAATAGAGCCAGAAAAGAGGAGTATATTCTGTTAACAGACTCGTAAGCAAAGAGGGTTAAGGAAAACTGAAAGGAACAGTAAGCACAAGACTAGCTTTTGTCGGATAATACATATGACTGCAGAGAGTATCAAATAAGTTATCTCAGATAGTTCTAATATAATTATAACTAAAATGTTGCCAGTTTGATCAGAAACCCATCTGTGAATTTGGTAAACAAAATTGACTCTATTTGCAATATCTTTGAAAGCAGAAATGCTGATGCTTCATTTACTCACATGTGCAAGTATAGAATTTAATATGTGAGGTCATGAAGTTACTGTAAATTTGAATTTCGAATGTGGAGGAGTTGTTCTGCTTGTCATGAAGCAGGAGATGCTATTGTGTAAGTGGGATGCTTGATTAAGGACAGTGTTATTCTTGCATCAGTGCTAGAGTGAGGGAAAAGGAAAACAGTTCATTATATGCTAGCTTTTCTTTTTTCCCCAGTACCTGGGGAAGAGATTGAGGGTGCTGCTGCAGCATCATCACACTACTGTTGGGGAGTGTGCCATAACTACCCCCACTCTGCAGCAGCCTTGCTCTGCAAAGGCTGCCTTTGGGATGTGCTTGTGCACTCCACTTATGTGCAACCTCCCCACCAATGGCTATACTATTTGTCATGTAGAGCTCGACAGGTTCTTAATACTGCTGTATCCAGAGGCATGGGCAGCCTCCTGCTCCCAGCATGGGTGAGCTGGCATCAATTGCTCACTCACACCCAGTTCTTCTAGCATCATACACATGGGCTGACATGGATTGCGGAGGAAACTTGGCACCACTGGGACAGACCATTAGCTCCTAGCTTGAGTTGGTTTACCAACTTTAACTAAAGGAATCACATTAACACATGGTGCAGTAATTGCAACTGAACAAAGAGAAAAATGGAAAAGGCATGAGAAGGAAGAGGAGTTGATATGGAGCTGTACTTATTTAGTTTTGTACAGGGGCCAAATCTAACATTTCCCATCTGGCAGGAGGCTACAACCCCCCCCCCCCCCACACACACACACGCATAAGTGTCTAATGAAGTATGAATTTGTAGTCTCAAGGCAGGGGCTTAAAAATGTAACTATTCCTCCTTTGCCATCAGTGTGCTTTTTTGTATGTTTATATTCTGCTTGCCTTTGCTTAGTTCATATGCTATATTTAATGTATATTAAAGACCACAATATGTTTGTCACTCAGTATGTGAATTCATTTGCTGTTTATCTACTGCATCCACACTGTACTTTTTTTCTCCATTTTCACAGCATCCCCTGTCTGCCTGCTTACTGACTAGCCAGCCTTCTTTCACTTGCCTTTAACATTTTTTAGTGTAAGCTTATTTTGGTACAGACACAAAATTACCACTTTGCCTTCTTTCTCTTTCAGTCCTGTATCTTGGGTGCAGGGTATTCACATCATTACCAGCAACTGGGCAACTCCACAGATGATTCTGTCCAGGATGCTGGGGTCTACTTATTTTGGTCCAGTAATACTGCTGATTCAATGAGTAATAGGAATAAGGGCTGTCATTAGTCAAAACTGTTGCAACCAAGGCACTTAGTATGAATAAACTTTTCAGCTGTGAGCCATATCTGGAAGATCTTGAGAGGGCTGTATATGACTGGATCAAGTTACACATCTAGCCATAGGCCTGTAGCTTGAGAATACTACCTTATAAGGAAACAATTTGAAAGCAAGTTGTTAGACAAAATAATACTGAATAAGAAAGGTATGAAAGGGCTGATAGATTAAATAGATGATAGAGAGCCTGTTTGTGTCTGTGTATATGTATGTGTGTGTGTGTGTGTGTGTGTGTGTGTGTGTGTGTGTGTGTGTGTGTGTGTATGCTTGTGTTTCTGTGCATTCGTCTGTGTGTACATGGAGAATATAGTACCAGGCATGAAGTAAAATCAGGTTTGGAAGGTTTGTGTCTGGTTCTGTGATGCAGAGGGAGGGAGCCTTTACTGAGACAGTGATCACCAGGGTTTCATTAGTGGCCCTAGCACTGGAGGAGCCAAGCATGGTAGGAAAGGAGTAAAGGGGCTTGGCTGCTCCCCTTTCCCAGATGGTGGGAGGGTTGTATGCAGTCAGGGTAGGTACTATATGCAAGGCTACTTGATGGCAAAGTCTATAGCAGAAATGAGGGAATGACCATTGACAGACATCCATCCCACTGAACATTTCCTTCCGTCACACTCCAGTATGCACAGTGATGTAGAGATACAGAAAAAATATCCCTGATGGCTGCTTTAATTATGACCCTTCTGGTCGACCCTTGTCTCAGTGATGAAGAATGAAGGAGCCAGTTGTCCAGGAGGGGACTAATGATAAGCAGGCAGTGGATGGCAAAGTGTGAACAAAAAAAAAAGACGGTTCATCAAGGACCATACCTGCTAGGCTGTTTCTCCTTGTTTATCAAGAGGGAGGTATATTTTAATTCCTTAGTTAAAATCTGGCAGCACAGTGGATGAATGTTATGAGCTGTGAACAGAGTATTTTTTTACGTAGAACATTTCATTAATTTACTATTTAGTAAAGTAAATATCATCTTACTAAATGTTTGCTACTGTGAACATCTATGTAATTTTTTATTTATTTATTTTTATTTAACATTTGTTTACTGGGAAAGTCTGACTTGGAACAAAGTCAATTTTCAGTGGAAGCACGAGGAGAAACACTCCAGACACATGTCTAACGTGGGAGGAAACCAGAGCACCCAGAGGGAACCAACATGAACACATGGAGGACATGCAGACTCTGCAAAGAAGGCACCTCAGCCGAGAATTGAACCAGAGAACCTCTTGCTGTGAGGCGACAATGCTACTGCTGCACCACTGCGTCGTCAATTATATTGTGTCGTTATGTGAAAATTTTCCCTGCATGCCTTCATTGAAATGGGTACTTTACCCAGTCAGACTTTCACAATCAATAAATGGAAATAAATAAGAAACTAAATAAATACTTCCTGTGGCACAGTGAGTGATTACCTTAGCCTTCGTTTGTCTACTGTGAGACTTTCAGCAGGTCACTTAACTAAACAAGTAATTTAAGGCAATTGGGAATTTGAGCTAGGCTCCAAATAGTCTCATGGAATGTATTCATAATAACTACTTATGAACCTAAGACTTACTCTAAGTGGAAAATCTGCTATGACATCATCAAGGAGTTCAACCCTTACCTTTGATTATTGTCTGTATAGAGTTGCATACTTGCCCTGTGTCTGCTAGAGTTTTCTGTGACTCCTCTGATTTCCTCCAACCTTCCAAAACATGCTGGTTGACTGGCTACTTTAAACTTTCCGTATGCATGACATTTCCCTTATAACTTGGATTGTGACTGAAAAGCATCTACCTCGTGCTTACTTACTTACCTATTTAACACATAATAATTAATTACGACAGTTTTGCCAAAAATGTAGTAAGCAAAGGACTTCATTTTAGTGATTGACTTTATCCTACTGGTCCTGTGACCCATTTTCAGAGAGACTTTAAGTGGTGATTACACTGACGTGGGGAGTCTGGCCATGAAATGGAAAATTTCCCTATTATTCCTTTGACAAAGGTCATAAGAATCTTTTAATATTATCCTTAACTATTACCTAGTCTGCCAGATGGGATTTTATTTTAACATCTCATCCAAAATGTGATATCTTATAAGTTTTGAACCCTTTTCATGCTGAATGGCACAGTTAATATTGGAAGAATCAATCCACTTCTATGATAACAGGGACGGGATCATGCTATTAAAATATATTTTTTAGGTGTAGAGACTTTCATTAGGTATATCCCTTTAAGCAGAATGATATTACTTACTGGTTTTGTTTCTTTTAGGATTTCCTTATTAACATTCCTAAAATGTCTGAGGATGCCCTGCTTTGTATGATAGTGAAGTGTCCTGTCTAGATTTCTAGTCCAATGTCTCCTTTTTCATATTGTCAGGTTAATTAACTTTCATGTTTCTGGAAATTTAATGAAGGTTACAGTCACACATGAAAATGCCTAAGGGAATAATTGAGTGGGCTGTTCTGTAAGGGAACAGCTACTTGGCCGATCATTCATTTGTGACCTTCACTTGTTTGCATGTTTTCTTAATGAATGTATATTTTCTGAAAAAGGAAAAAATTTTGATAACACTTTCTTATAACAGGATCTTGAAATTGAGTATCAATGTCAGTTTCTTAGCTGAATTAAGAATATCAGCGTACCAGCCATAGATGCTTTTTTGTGGTCATTGCAGTTGTTTAAATCAGTACTGTTGGACTCATCCCAGTTGCATAGGACATGAACCATTGTTTAAAATAAGGTCAGATGGTAATAGAGATGCCCATATCATTGACAAATGGAGAATGAAAAATAGTTTCATTAGACAAGAAAAACCTAATAGAATCCATAACCTCTCTGCACAACTTTACTTTCAAAGTTTTATTTCCTATGAGGAGCAAGTGTTGTGTATTAGTTTCATTAGCAAACTGGCGGGGGTGCTGCATTCTTGAAATAAATAATTTCAGTTGAATAATTTAGAAAAGTAGCTTCTTGTCTCCCTTGCTAAGAGCATCTGTTAGTAACTTAGTTCATACAGCACCACAGCTTTTGAAAAAAAAAAACTGCAGTCCCAGACTTCCAGTTTGCATAAATTCCATTTCTGCAATGAAGACATTGGCACCAAGTCACATGAATGTTAATGTGGAATTGGCTTTAAAGAAGAAAGGAACAGAAATCGAGTTTAAGGTTTTACACTGTGATAGATTGCTGTATCTCGAATGCTTATGCCTGTGCAGAAAAAGTAAATTAATGTTAAACTACTGCAGTCATCTTATTTTCCTGACACCTCTTTCATTGATTCTCTGTGTTTATATTGTATTGCTCTGTTTTCTGTATAGGAAGAACCAAAGTGTGATTTGTAATAGGGACATTAAAATTCATCTTTTAAAAAATATATGAAGTGGAGTACAAATGAAAAACGTCACTTACAACATTATTTACTTAAGACTGGATGATGAAGTGTCTAACAGACTAAGAAAGGATGGAGCCACAGAGTACTTCCCATAAATCTTGAAACTTCACTTTGTCACTGAGAACTCCAAGAATGGAAATCATTACTTAGACTTTCATGGTAAGCAAGGTTTATTAAAAGGCACAAACCTACTGCATGTCAGGATGTTACTTCCATGAAGACATGACTACACAGTAGATTCTCCTGTTGTAGTTCATTGTCCTTACTGTGCCACAGACTGTCCAGGTAGCCATATGAGGAAGTGCTAGCAGCACAATCTTCGGCAATGAGAAGCATCCTGAAGGAAGGCATGTGTCTACTCCTCAAAGCAATGCTTTGTCCTCTGCCTAGAGAATAAACACAGTACCGTTTACAGACATTGTAGTATAGTGTAGTGTATTCAGTTGATTTTGGGAAAAAATAAAACAAAACAACAATCAACTTTTATAAATTAAGAAGCAGAAGCACTTTTTTTTTGGAAATTTGACTAAAAACAAAGGGTTGGATGATTTGCATATTCCTGTATGTAATTTGTGTAAGTGTAATGAGTATTATTTATTTATTTTATTTATTTATTGACTGACATTTTGATTAACAGGAAAGTCCAACTAGGCAGAAGCCCATTTTTAGCGGAGACCCAGAGAGAAAAGCTCCAAATTATTACAAAAACATTTTAAGAACAATAATTTTACAATCTTCAAAACTAAAACAATAACATTTGCAGTTTAAATAATTATGACAAATTAGACCTAATACAAAAACATTGATTAAAAATCGATAAACGGTATATGACAATTAATTAATATTTAGAGAAATTTTAGACAGTTTGTAGAGAAATTAAAGGTAAGTTATTCTAATATAAATAGGAATTTCAACAGAAAGTGAGGGAAAAACAGGCTTATGTTATATTTAGAGAGAAAGTCAGGGAAAAGAATTAGATAGCAGTATGTAAGTGACGAAGGGAGAGTAAGGAGGTATAAGAAGTGAAAAGGTACTTATTCCCACTTAGGGATATAGTTTATCCTAGAGTTGAGCAAGAACAGAGCCAGGTTTTAGCTATAAAGTCTTTCAGAATGGTTTGGAAAGATGGGATGGAGGGTATAGACAGGATGGATACAGGTTTTATCATATATAGGTTATCAGGTTTAGACCTGATGGATATTGTTTTCAAAGGAAGGTCTGCCAGCTACTTCCCGTACATTGTATGCTGTTATGAAACACGTGAAAAAACATAAAAATATAGATATAGCGAGGCATGTTTCGTGACCTAGTGAATTTTAAAACTCTTTCAATAGACTATCCTCTTCAAACAGTTCTATGGTCTTGCTATCATTAATAACAGAGCTAATTTTGCTGTGATGCTAGGAAACGTAGTAATTAAAAAATGTTAAGCAAAGCTTTCAGCATGGTGGGACGGCAGCAGAGGTTGGAGGAAAGAACTCTGAAATTCAAATGTCAGTGTTTTTTGTTTTAATGAAAGACAAAGCACTAGAAGAGAAGTGCATCATTCTTTTCACTTTAACATTGATGGTCAAAAAGGAGATTTGTGGAATTGTAATGGGGATGTTTAAATTTGCTATAATTAAGAATAAGATATTACATATGAAAAATAGAGCTCTTCACTTGTCTGCAATGGTATGAACATTAGTACTACATATGATGAAGGAAAATGTGTAGTTTTGTTAATTTAGCAACTTAGAGGACTCACAAGGAAAATACATGTTTGCAGCATTACTCTGAATATTTAAAGAGAAGGGATACTGAAAACAGAGATTTGATTTTGAAAAGTCATTGGATATGTTACAAACTATAGACTTATAAACAGAGGGATTATGTCTAGATCTAGGGATGTCATTGCCGCCACTTTACTCACCCCTCATTTGGCCAGTCATCGACGGTAATGCCCTCCTTGGCATGTATCTGTCTAGACTCATGCAACAACTGGAATCCCACAAAGATTCCTTACTAAAAGGATACAGGGTGTAAACAACATGTCTTAACTGAATTAATTCAAAATCTTGTTACTATACTTTGTATCCTACAGATTATAGACTGGTAAGAGGTGACCTGTGTCTGGCATACAAGGCATCCTCTGACACATTATTGATGGATTTACTGCACATGGCAGCAGAAATACTTAGTCTAGTTATCTAAACCTCTTCTGCAGCATCAACAGAACAGTTTGGAGGGACAGGCATATGTTGCAGAGGATAGCACTGCTGTAGAACAGACTCCAATCCACATAAAACGAAGAGTATATCTGTCCATATTCAAGCACAGCTTAGATCAATGTATGGGAAAGAGAACATTTATCCCAGAACTGCCCCCTGTGCTACTGATGGCAGAGGCAGCTCCTAAATGCTTTATCCCATGTGTGTGTTCCTTGAAATTATCTATGGTATGATCCCAGTTATTCTCATCAGGGATAATATATAATTAGCGACCATTGGATGGGTAAGACCAACCTAAAACCAAATGGGATGGGTTATTTTGAGCACAAATAGGGAAACTGGCTTTGCTTAAAATGGCCCTTAAGGGCAGCTAGCCTAGTCCTTACATGTGAACCTATGAATCTATAATTACAAAACATTAAGGACGTGTCTCATTAAGGCACTATGTATAATGTAAGTTTGGTAGCAGGGTACAGTTTACAAAGTTTGGTACTCACCTTGTAAGCTTAGAGTGCATATGTCTGACACTGTGGTACAATTCAAAAACTTTGGTACTCACTATGTAATCTGGTGCTGGAGTGCAGTTCAGAAAGTTTAGTACATAATGATGCATGCAGCCTTAGCACTAATTCCTCCAGGAAACATAGGATTATATTTATGTCTGTTTTCAGCTGAAATTCTACCTTCTTTTGTCATAAGATCTTAGGATGTACAAGGCAATTTGACCAGAAGTCACATGCACCTTGCTAATTAGCCACCGTCAGGCCCTACCACCCCCTGCAAGGAGGGAGATATCTGTAGATTCTTGAATAAATTTAAGGGTACCCATCCAGTTATCTAATACTATGTTAGACAAGAAGAAGTCAAATTGCTTGACATGTTGGGGGAGCTTATTCCAGAGCAAAGGAGGGTACTAGGTGATGAACCTATCCCTTGATCATGTTTGATTTATTTCCGAATGTAGGTTGATATCTTTGATTCTAGTACTGGCTACATTAGTTGAGTAATAGAGGGAGAAAGGAGGTCAAGGATAACAGAATATGTAATGGCACAGTAAGTGAGGCACAAATCTCCCCTCAGGAGCCTATACAACCCAGAGTACAGGGACAAGGATTTCAGCCTCTCTTGATAGTCATGATTTTTGAGGCCAGAGATACATTTTGTTAAGAATCTCTGTGTTTTTTTCATTTTTTTTAGTGTCTAGCTAAATACATGCCAGAGAGTGCATTATATTTTATTATAGGCCAAACTTGATGTTCGTCACTAAAATCAATTTTGCAGCAGCCTTAATCATAAGGGTTATGCCCTGCTAAGGCTATTAGAGTCATCCAACTTCCAAAGCTTAAGGGCACCTTCCAGAAGCCTAAGTGAGGTTTTGCCTGGCAAAAATGTGTCTGCTTCTTTAGGTATACGTGGCAAAAAGAAGCAAAAACGCAGGCATATGTCTGCTGTTGCTTCAGTTGCTTTGAGCAAGAGTGATTTATTGCACTTAGCTCAGGTCTTAGTCCAGGTTCATGACCCTTCCTTTTCAGCTGTTTCTGGTGAGAGGAAAAAGGGATTCTTCATTTTCTGAAGAGGTACAATATTTTGAACCACAAAATGATGTTGAAAGAACAAATTCTATTTTATCTTCTCAGGTCTCTGATTCAGATTCTGAGGAGAATATGGCCTTTGCCAGTCCCTTTGAAATTATTTTTTTAACTAATTCCAGAATGAATCAGTTGTTTCAGTGGGAATATAATGACATTCCACTGCCTTGAAGAAGTAATATGATTTATTGCAACTAGATTTTCCTGATCCTACTTCAATTCTTCCTGTTCTATCGACATTGGGAGATGATTTTGTGATAGCCTGTAACTTGTCTGACATCCAGCCTGCTACCCCCAAGAAAGCAAATAGATTATATAAAGTTCTACAGTCTTATATGTTTTCATAAAGTAATCCCACATTAGACCATCAGCTACTACTGTAGTGAACCCAGCTGCTGCCAAACATCTGGTTAATACCAATCCCTCGCCGTCTGACAAGGATGGTAAAGTTTTTGATAGATTTGGGAAGAAGTGTATTATTCTGCAATACTTATTCATAGAATTCTCAGTTGTCAAGCTCATACAGTATGTTAAAGTTTAAGCTTGCCTCTTTTGAAACATGGAGTATTATGGCAACTACTTCTTCTGAGGAAAAGTCTTTGTGTAACCGTATTGCTTCTGTGTCTCAAGTAGCTACCCACTCATCAAAATGTAGTTATGATTCTGCTGATACGACTGCTGCTACTGGAACTAACATGAGGAGGTTTGTTCCGTTGCATACTAAAAACCTTCTAAAGGATGTCAAAGCTAAAACTGTGAATTCTTCATTAGATAGAAAATTAGGTTTTGGACCTTCTGCTGCAGAGTTCCTTATAAAATGTGATGAGACAGGTAAGGTATTTCAAGGAATCTGTCATATTTTTAAGCTTTCCTTCTCCAAGTTTACCAAGGGGTTTAATGTCACCCCTGAAACCTTTTTCAAAATGCAAAATAAACAGACACAGCAAGCTGTTAGTAAGTAAACATTTAAAAGGCAGTGTCAGGGAAGCTTCAAAAAGAAAGTATAAACCCTAGAACAAATAGCTGTCTGCAAGACACCCCCCTTCCATCTTTGGAAACCCTTAATCCTTCCAGAAAATCTGAACCTCCATTTCTGTCTTTGGAAACAGATAGTTTCAGACAGATTCTGAATGTAATTCATTGAGGTTACAGATAACAGTGGGAGTCTCTCCTCCTTTTTGTGGGATTCAAACCATCCACCAGACTTGCCTCCTCTTTTCCTTCATGTCATTCAGCATCTGCTGTCTCCAGGTGTGATAGAAGTGGTCTCCCTTCCACTGCTAGGATAAGGGTTTTATTAAAGAATGTTTCTTGTGCCAAAGAAAGGGGATTCTTAGATAGTAGATCTGGATCTTTCCTTTCTAAACCAACCAAGTTATGATAGTCCTCAAGTTCAAAATGTTATCCCTTCACAACATGCTACCCCCTCATTCCCCATTTTAGTTTTCTAGTGACCTTAGATTTAAAAGATGGATATCATCATATTCCTGTAGTTCTAAATTGTAGATATTTCTTAAGAGTTTACATGTCTGGATCATATTATCAGTTCTCTGCCTTACCATTTGGTCTATCCAGTGCTCCAGGGGTATTCACAAAATGTTGAACCGCTGTGATAGCCTACTGCAGACTGCAAAGGTTTTCATTTTTTAACTTATTTGAGTGACTTGCTTAACATTGCAATGTATTTTCCAGAGTGTAAGGAATCTTTTTGTTTTGGTTAAGGGAGACTCATTAAGTGTGAGCCTAAAAACAATAAGACTAAATGTGTGAAAATGGGACTCAGTTATACTGAGATTACTGTATCTCAGAGTATTCCCTTTTCTGTATATCCTTTCCCACATTCTACCCCCACCCCCGGTCAAAGAAACCACCGTGGAAAACTTTTTAAAAGCAAACTTCACGTTACTTAAGACCAAGGTGGAAAGTTTCAAACCCCCATGCTAAAGGATAACGCTGCCCAAGCTGCAAAATCCTTTACTAATGCACTCTACAGGCACCTACAAGAATGCGTGGATCATGCTATTCAAAGCAAAACCAAGACTCACTCCTCCAAGAAAACGAAACCAGTCTGGTAGACCCCTTCCATAAACAAGCTATACAACAAAAGGAGGAAACTAGTACAGAAAAGAGTAAAATCCCAAGCAGGTAAGACATCCCTGATCAGTATCAGCAAGAAACTACGATCCCTCATAAAATCATCCAAGGCTAGCTTCTAAAGAAAAATTGCCAATGACTCCAAAGATAACTATAAGGCATTCTTTAGCTATGTCAAGTATCTAAGTGGCAATTCTCAGACCTGCTCGGAGTTAGTGCAGAATGGCACAAAATATACTGAACTGACCGATATCACCAACATCCTAGCAGACAGGTTCAGTGCAAACTTCATCCCCTTCTCACCCCCAAAAGGGCCCATAATCATACCAATTAATGGAGGGGTGGCTAAAATCACCCACAACTATGGCATTGGGCTGGATGGTGAGTGATTCTGCTAACTTCATGGTATGATGTATGGGTTTCTTGGTTCATGGTGGGGGACCTATAGCTAGCATGTATATGGTAATGGATTTTTTCTATGGTTAGCCGGACATAGAGTAGTTCAAGCATTTTATATTGTTTGACCAGCCTTGAGGTGTGTTTATCCTTTATGTAGATAGATACACCTCTGCCTTTTGCTCTTACATGTTCAGTGGGTGGTCAGTACGCATGAAAGACATTATAGGCATGCACTGATGGAGTGCTTTCTGTGGCTTTGAATCATGTTTCAGTGACTGCACAGATGTCAGCAGTCACCAGTGTTAGGAGAGCTTCTAGGGAGTGCAGTTCCTTGTTGAGACTCCTAGCACTGAGCAGTAACCCCATTAGCTTGTCCTGAGTAGTTTTTGTTATGTTGGAAGGATTTTCTGATTGGCAATGCCTAAAAAAGGCACTGTAGCAGTGGATGATGATTTGGCCAATATCCAAAAGCCTAGCGGTGACAAGTGAAGACCATCCCTGTCAAAGCAGCAGGGCCTGTTAACCATGTCCACTTAGGCTAACAAGTATTGGACCCCTTTGGAGTGACACCAGTAGCTAAGCCAATTGTTACAGTTGATCATTTTCTGCTGGTATTGTGGCATCATCCTTGGAGATGGTAGAATGCTGCTCAATGCTAGGCTTATACCTACCTGTGGCACATAATCTGAGAACTCAGTCATGTCTTTCTTCATATAGTCCAAGGAGGTACATCTCAGGTCATTCAGTCCTACATAGACTATAACTGATTCTTACTGGTACTTAGGGGTAAGTGACCTGAGTGCTTGCATGATCTGTTGGATCCAGGCCCCTGACAGGCAACTAACTAACCTTCTCCTTATACAGCCTGGTAAGAGGGACATCACTGTGTCTCACAATAGAGTCTCCTATGACCAGAATATTGGGCTGTGGAGTGTTTCACCTTATGGACTTGATAGTGGAGACACAATGAGATGTGGTTTTATGTTGAATGATGGGAATTGTCATGTTTCTGTGCATGGATTTTCTGAGAACTGTGCCTGATAGGCCTTTGTGTTTTGGGTAAGTTGCATGTGAGCACCTCCTCATATGTTGGTCTACGTGTGTGGTCCTTTTTGGGTGCGGTGAGTGATGTGTGCGAGTCACTGACAACCTGTTTCTTGTTTTTTGTGTCTGTATGTGAGAGTCTAGCTACCAGTATCAGTTAGCATTACCACCTATCTGTTTTTTTTCCGGACTCTCCAGAAATCAAACCGATTGTCCAAAAAACACTGTACAAACTCTGATATTCTGTTTAAAAAAAAACAAAAAAGAAACAGACTATCGGAGTTTGTTAAATCAGCAGATTTACTATTCTTTTTACCGAAAAGCATAGTTAATTGGTAGAAAGAAGGCATCACAAATGGAAAGAAGAGGGCATTCCCTGTCATCTGACTTGACAATGATGTCACAAGATGGAAGGAAAGTGGGCAGCAAAAGGTGAGAGATGGGCATGCCTATGGGGAAGTGCGAAGGGTGTGGCCTTAGTCTAGTTTTAGCCACAATGAAAGGTGGTAACCCTAGTGTCATTGTGCAACTACATCTCTCACATATTTTATTTTTCTGTTCAAGGATTACGTGATTGTCAGTGTACATAAGGCATTTGTTACATTGCTTCAGGATGCCCATGTCCTCCAAGCTGGATGCAGAGATAGCAGGAAAGTGCCATCCATGGTTGCAGGTCATAATGTTTACTGGCAAGGGATAGGAGTGGAGGATGTTTGTAACCTAGTAACCCCGTGAGTAACACAAGACTGAGGTGAAGTTCCAAGGTGTTTTTATAGGGAAATTTCAGCTTCTGGTGATTATGTTTATACAAGGCACCACTAGCCACTGCTGGGTGAAGAGCAGCTTTGAGCAAACTTGAGGTTTATAGACAATCAGAAAAAAACAAGTTTTGTACTAATTTTGCCCTGAGGCTAATAAGGCAAGCACACATTGAGCATTCCACCAGTAATTCCAAACTCAGATAGGAAAAATCAACCCTCTCTTCCACAAGAGTGCAAACTTTGACCTTAATGTAAAATGACAGTTTTGGGGCCCAGGAGTTAAGGAACCACAAACAGTTGCCTGATACTAATTAAGGCACACAAAATCCAGTATAGACAAAGACTACTGCAATACTGAGGAATTTGGACATCTACTGTTATGGTAAGGGCAGCTTACACAAATGTGCTTTCCAGTCATGAAATTAAGATGTACTTCTTATCTGCATGCAAGGGCGCCCGCAGGCAGGTGCAAGGGGGTGCACTTGCACCCCCCTGGAACCGGCTGGCCGGGAAATTAATTTAAATAAAAAAAGTTTTTTTTTGTAAAGGGCGTTCCTCTTTAAGAACGCCCTTTGCATCCTGTCCAGTCGCACAGACGCAACAGGTGTTTGCGACCTGTTTTCGTCATCTGTGCCTGTGCGCGGCTGATGGTTTATGTCCTTTTCTTTCGCGCCTACTGGAAATTTTAATTCAAGAGAGGACGTTCGTGCAGATGACTGTAGAAGTGAAAGGTAGGTGTGTGAGTTTAGGTAATATTTGTGTTAGGTAGTATTAGAAATACTTCTTTGGGAGTTGTGTGTATGTTTTTTTATCTTTGGCCTTCTAGAGAGTTTGGATTTCCTATATTGTGTATTACACCTGTATCAAGTACCAAATTGTCAATTGCATTCATTAAGATCGAAGAACGGAATAATTCGGGGAGTAAAAATCAGTAGAGTGTATGTCACTATCTTCTTAAACTGGTAAGCTGTATGTCACTATCTTGATAGAGCCGCTTGTTTACGTTTTGTGTATTTGATTTCTGTTTTGTTGTAATGTTAATGTTTTATATACTTTTTGTTTGTCGAAGCGGTTAGATTTTAGTGCAAATGGTGATTATAGTATAGAAACTTTTTGTTGAAGCAATGGCTTGTTGTCCCAGAGGTTAGTGGTCCTCTAGTGTGGGCTTAAACAGTAACATTGCAATTGATTAACGTTAATGTTTTGTAAGGTTTTTACATGCTCTTTTGCTCAGTTTTTCATTACATATTTATACCCTTTTGTTGGAAAGTATGCTTTGTTATTCATTCCATTTAGCACTGGGACTAACCACCGTTGATTGCAAACTGGTATGACGTATGTAAGAACCTGCAAATTCCTGTTATAATGTGAAGTTAAGGTTTGCACTTCTGTGAGCATAGCTTTGTAGGGAGCAAAAGTTCTTAATGAAATTTCCAAATAAGTTTTTCATACATCTGCAAACTCGGTAGCTGTTTTATTTTTTATTAATAACTTGGAGACGAGAAGTCTGCAGATTTAAGTGAATAGCCATGAGAGATTTGATCGCTGTCTGCTGATTTGAATTATAAGATGCAGTGTAATTAACAACATTTAAAGATAAACGGAAAGCACTAAGTGAAGTCTGAAACCAGAAGTGCTTAAGTTATACAAGTAGTTGCCTGTCCTGCAGCCTTAGTATTGTAATGTATTTAATATAATGATTCATCACCTAATGATAGATAGCAAGTGTAGTTTAAGAGCTAAACATTAATGGTTTACTGAGAGCATGCAAGCTGTTTTTTTTTTTTTTTTTTTTTTTGTTTTTTTTAACATCTGGAAGGGGAATAGAGATGAAAAGAACACACGACAATTTGTGCAAGTGGGAACCTAGGTTGTAACATGCACTTTAGCATGGGTAACTTTAATGTTAGATTAATGTCTGTTGATGTAGCTGTCATTTTTGAAGTAACTTTTTATTTGAAGGGTTAACTTAATTTTTTTTTTGAAACTATAAGTAGTTTTGAATGTTTCTTCTAAATTGAAAGGGGATGAGGATTTTTAAGATTTGTGTAGGTTTTCTTTTAGTATTTTCATTGAAACAAAAAGTTTTGAAAATGTCACATAGGTTCAAATGGAGATGAGAATAGTCATACCCTTCAGGAAAAACAAGGTAACCCCAAGCTACCATATAGGTGGCAACCCACTAAGCACAGAAGAGGTTATCAGGGACCTGGGTACCCAGGTTGACAGTGGCCTCTCGTTTGACACTCAAGTTGCTAAAGTGGTTCAAAAGACCTTCTACATTGCCCATCTGATCATGAAGGGATTCACATCCAGATCAAGTGAGGTCATTGTTCCCCTGTACTCTTCACTTATCAGACCAGTGATCGAGTACAATGCCCCATTCGGGATGTATCTCACCCGACACCTGCAGCAATTGGAGAGATCCCAAAAGTTCCTCACCAAAAGGATAAAGGGACTCCAAAACCTGTCATATACTGCCAGACTGAAGGAACTCCAACTCTATTCAGTTGCATACCGTCTGCTCAGAGGTGACCTGTGCCTGACATACAAGGCCATGACCAACCCGGAATTAATGGACATGCTCCACCTCAAAAAATCCAAATCCACCAGAACCACTAGAGCAAGTGACTTAAACCTTAGCACGGATATAAATAGGACGTGCTGGAGGGATAGATTTATCACCCAGAGACTCCCCATGCTGTGGAATAAAATCCCGGTCCATGTGAGGCAGAGCACCTCGCTGGCTCTGTTCAAGAGAAATCTTGACCGGTGGATGGGAGATCGTAGGTTTACCCCGGGAATCATCTCTGTGTCACTGCTAGACAGAGGCACAACAAACTAATGGGCACATTATTTCTAACATAAGGGGTGGCGTAAGCCACATAACTTTGGGCTAGGCTTATAAATGCCTTAGGGCAGATAGCCTAGTATAAACCTATGAACCTATGTGTGTGTGTGTGTGTGTGTGTGTGTGTGTGTGTGTGGGATTTCAGAGTGAGGTGTGTATGTGTGTGTGTGTGTGTGTGTGGGATTTCAGAGTGAGAGGTGTGCGTGCGTAATGTTGCAGGTTTTTCCCTCATACTTGTTCTGTTCCTCATAAAATCTGTGGTTTCTGTATTTGTGTACTTGCAAAGCCAGTGGTAGTATTGTTGCCTGACAGCTACACGTTCTCTGGTTTGATTCTTTGCTGGGGTGCCTTACCTTCTGTGTGGAATCTGTATGCCCTCCCTGTTTTTGTTTCCTCCCATCTTACAAAAACATGTCTGTTTGGAGTTTCTCCCTGGGCCTCTGCTAAATATTAGCTTTTGTTCCAAGTCAGACTTTTCTGGTTAACAAATGTTAAAAAAATGTCACTCATTTGAATATCAGACTTCATATTCTTCAGAAAGTGCATGGTAACACAAGCTTTTTATTCTAGCAATTTTCTAAGTGTATAAGATGGATATTTGAAATTTATCCCTATCTTTGGGACTGTATTCCCCCCGTTATTGGCTTCATCCAGGTTTTGTGCTAAGGTTGAGAGCTATGGTAAGAACTGAATTCACTGAATAAGGTTGGGGGCTATATTCCCCCATTACTGGCTTTGTCCGAGTGTTTTTTGCTAAGAGATTGAGAGCTGTGGTGAGAACTGAATTCACTGAATGTTTGGGGGCTGTATTCACCCATTATTGGTTTTGTTCAGGTGTTTTGTGCCCATTATTGGCTTTGTTCAGGTGTTTTGTGCTAAGAGGTTGACAGCTGTGCTATGGTGAGAACTGAATTCACTAAATGATAGCCATTTAAGTTTCAGTCTTCCTCTTTCACAAAACAGCTGATTTGGCATAGTGGTATGTTGCTCTGACTGTTTTGCACATGGTCCCCTGGGTTCAAGACATGGCAGTGAAATGTATGGTGGTAATGCAGCATTTTATTCTAGCAACTTTCCAACATTATACAAGCAATGTTTAAAATGTGTCCCTGGGTTTTGGCCTTTTGTCCCCCCCCCAATAAATTTTGTCTTTTTCCAGATTTCTTGTGCTGCAAAGTTCAGAGATACAGCTGAGTGTCGAGTAGATTTTACAAGGAGCTGACAGCTGCAGGGGAGCAAAAGTTTAGTGCTGCTTATACTTAGTCTGCTTGTATCGTTAATAGCACAACAGGTAGTGTACTTGCTTTTGATGCTGAAGGCTGTGGGTTCTACTCCCACAGCAGGTAGATGCATTGCTGATACTGTACTGTGTTGTAAAGGGGGTGGATGCTGCAGTCCTTTTTGGCAAAGATACCTAGTAACTATGAACCTGTTATCAGTTTGCTATCCATTCCCTATTGCGGTATTACTAGCTTATCGTGTTTTTAATGCATGCAACAAAGGCAATTTATTCTTCAAAGGCAACAGGCACTTTATTTGTAGATGAAACAATGACATATAAAGTTGTTTGCTAGCAGCAACCTCTTTATTAGTTACAGATTTCTTTAATGTGGATTTTACTACTTCAGAGATTGTGCATATTTACTGATACTGGTGGACTATAGAAGGTTGAGTAGACTTTTTTATGATGGAAATGTTCTGAATTGGGTAGTTTTGTCATTGGTGTATGCATTTTGTTTCATTGTTTACTGGAAAAATGTTCAAAACAATGCACTTAAAATGCCATCTAACTACTATACTATATTGTACAAGGAATGTAATGTAATGCAGTCAGGAAGGTGTATCAAAGAGCATGTGTATGTTTCATGTTCAAGGGGCCTACAATTTTGAAGACAGCCCAGAGTTAATATTTATCTGCCACTGGCAAAATGTATTTTCTTTGAATGTGGGTTTCAATGCTGTTTTAATGCATGTGAGTTTCAAGGGCAGAGACGTTTTAATGTTAAGTCTATTTTCATTGTGAGACTGCATTGCTTTGTTTAACAGATATCTATTAGGGTTTGTGCTGTAAAATGCAAAATAAAACTTTCAAATGAAATCTAAATCATCGCAGAAGTAAAGCAGTATGCACATTACAGTGTTTATGGTAAATGGGGCAAAATAACCAAGGAATGGGACATTGGAATGGCTGCAGGGGGGAGGCTCCATTCGACCATGATTTTGTGTGTGGGGGAGGGGGTAGCAAACTCAGCCCCGGTTGAACTATACCTCTCAGTTGTCCATATTTTGCAGAATGATTAGATATTTACTTCTTATTTTTGGTTTGTTCCTCATACAATGAAGTCACTAAATGACAGACATTGAGTTTCAGATGTCATAGCCTTCAGAAGAATGCATGCTAATGCAAGACCCGTTCTATCAACTGTCTTACGTTTATACAAGAGGAATTTTAGTAGCGTTTGTATGTTTCCCCCAATATATTTGGCCTTGTGATTTCCTGCATTAAGAGGTTGAGAGGTATGTGCAAATCGCTTTGTAGAATTAGGAATATCCAAACCTCTCCATTGTCCCCAATTTTGGCTCAGTGTTGCTCACCCTAATAATCATTCTTCAAAATGGCAATTTTGGAAGAAAATGTGATTGACGTCTCCTAGAATAATGGTGTTGGCTTAATGCATAGGGACAGCATATTAGTTAGGTAGGAGATATGGACTGATGGGGTACATAGGGGGGGATCTATAGTTAGGTATGACACAGTAAGGAGTCTTGTTAATGCTAAGTTGGATGCAGAGGAATTCCACGTCATTATCTCACCTAGCAAGTCTGGAGATGATGAAATGTTCTTTAAGAATATGTAGACACCCTCGCCCTTTCATCTCAGGTGATAGGCCTGAACTTGTGGCAGGTATTGAAATCCTGCATTAAAGGAGTGCTGTCATCGGTCTTGAACTAGGTCTCTCTGATGCATATGTAGATGTTTTCCAGGGGAAGCAGTGCTTGTAAGGAGTGGACTGTTTAGTTAGGCTCTGAAAAGGAAATTGGTTATTTTCTAATTAATGTAGCTATAAAATTCAGTATAAAAACTGTAAAAGTTTCTGAATGCAAACACACTATTAAAGCAGCATCATGGTAGGGAGTACTGCAGTACAGAGATATTCAACTATATACATAACCATGAGTTCCTTTATACCTTTCTGCCAAAAACACACACACATCATGGTCACAGAGTTTACAGTTGTTGTAACTTTGAAAAAATCAATTTATGTATTTCTTGCACTAAGAAGTTGAGGTGTGTGTGTGTGTGTGTGTGTGTGTGTGTGTGTGTGTGTGTGTGTGTGTGTGTGTGTGTGTGTGTGTGTTTCAGAGAGAGAGAAATGCCCTAGCAGGTGAAATTTATTTTCAAGTGCATTTTCAAGGAATTGTGAGCTTCAAGGGAAGCAAAGGATGTCCTTCAAGGATGCATCTGCAGTCCTTACAAATGGGTTGTCCTGTCGTCAGGCAGCCCTTCGGTCGGCCGGATTCCAAAGTCTGGGTCTGGCCTCGGCTGGTGTCGCACTTCACCCGACGTCATCACTGTAGGTCTTCGGGTATAAAGGCATCAGCCGACGCCATTTTCCCCAGTCTTTCTTGCCGCGTGGCGCCCGAAGCAGAAGCTGTTCGCAAGTGCCGGTCGGTCAGATCCAGAGATTACTTCTACCGAATACTACTTCGAAGACTTCTAAAAAGCTAAGTACCCCGTTGGGGACTCTTTCTTGCCTCAGCCGATGTCAGAAAAAGTGAATAACTGTTTAACTTGTGGGAAACAAATACCTCATAAAGATTTCCACTCTTACTGCTTACCTTGTTTAGGCCCAGACCACGACGTAGCAGCTTGTTTAGCCTGTGCTTCCTTCAACCGACGAACACTTAGGCGTCGGTCGGAGTTTGCTGAACAGTTTTTCGGCTCAGATTTTGTGTACATTACGCCGTCGGATCCTCCGACTACTCAAATTGTTAAGAAACGCAAAGAGAAGGACCGACACTCGTGGTCCGCGGTTTCGGCCGAAACCACGGTTAAGCAAGCCGTGAGTGTCTCGGTTTCAGCCGAAACCGAGCAAACGGGTCAATCTTCAGCCGAATCCATGACTACTACCGAGGCCGCTTCAACCCTAGATGAAACGGCCTCTGAAGTTTTGCCTACTACTGTGGTTTCTCAAGAATTATCGGACACCATCCCTTTGGATGTCTCTACTCCAGCACGTGGTGCTGCTAGGCCTCCTGCAGCCATGTCTATAAAGGCCTTTGCCAGGGCTAAAGCAGCCAAATCTGCTAAGTCTGTGCCTGTTAAGCCCCCTCTCACAGGCCCAGTTCCAGTTCCCAAATGCTTACTCTGGCAGAGGATCTCATCTCTTTAATAAGGGGATCCCAATCTCACCCAGACAGGGCCTCTCAACCTCCAGAAAAGAGACCTAGAGCAGAGCCCCCTGAGCCAGTGTCCTCAGATGACTCTTCTGATGATACAGACAATACAGACCATCCAGAGGCTCCTTTTTCTACTTATGAAGACTCCGATGCAGAAGAATCGATTCCTTCTGCCTCTCCACCAGAGGAATTTTCCTTTGGGGAAACCTTACATGCCATGAGAGAGCAATTCCAATGGCAGGGTCAAGATTTCTCAGATTCAAGAAAAAGGCTTAGGACCATTTTACACTTACCGCAACATAGGCCTTTAGCTATACCTCCAGTTCTTCCTGTTGTGGATGATGCATTTAATGATGCTTGCACTGCTCCTGATACTTTACCTCCAGCCCCTGCTAAGCCCGATAGGTTTTACAGGGTCCCGGACACTCACCACCACTTATACAAGGCTCCTTTTGCAGATCCTGAGACTATCTCCCAGGGGCCTAAGGCAGTAGCTTCGACCTCAGCAAAAAACCCTCTCCCTTCTGAAAGGGAATCCAGGTCCTTAGAGAGATGGGGTAAAAAGTATACACCTCTGCTACTCTCTCAGCTAGAGCTTTGAACTGTCAGTTTCATATGATCCAATACCAAGAGTTTATGCTTGATCAGTTAACTAAGAAACTGTCCTCTGATGATTCCTTAGATAAGAAATATGTTCTAGAAATGGTGAATAACATTCAGCAGGTTAGTAACCATTCTTTAAAATGTGGCTATGATGCACTGGAGGCTTCATTTAGATCAGCCATGACTGGCACAGTTATAAGAAGGCATGCATGGCTGAAAGAACAGGTCTTGCCGGATCATGTTAAAGCAAAGCTTTTAGATGCTCCTATGGATAAGGTCAGTCTATTTGGTTCTCCTGCCCAACAGGTAATGAAGAAAATGGAAGAGAAGGCAAAATCTGTACAAACAGTTAAAGATTTCTTACAGGTTCAGCCCCCAAGGTTTAGCAGGAACTGGCCTTCCAAAAATTGGTCCTTTCCAGACTCCTCTAAAACTCAGAGAGGCAGGAATAGGCGTTCAAGAGGCAGAAATCAATCCAGAGGAGGTGCCTGCAGGGGACGCCAGTGGCAAGGCAATAACCAACGAGGCACAGATACAACCACTACCACTGCAACAGGACAATCACAGTGACTTGGCTCTGACGCCGCCTACCAGGGAACAAATAGCAGCACCCTTAGGCGGAAAGTTAGCCTTATTTTCAAAAAACTGGCACTATATTACAAGAGACAAGTGGATTTTGCAAACTATAGACCAAGGCTACAGGTTTCACTTCCACACCTTACCAATAAAAAGAGGAATACCAAACCTACCACCAAATCAAAAGACAGAAGCTCTAAAACAAATAGCTCAATTAACAAAGATGAGAGCTGTGGAAAGGGTACCACCTACAGAAGAGGGCAAGGGATTTTACTCCAGACTCTTCCTAGTACCAAGAAAAGAGAAAAGTTGGAGACCTATTCTCGACCTGTCCGCTTTAAACACATTCATCATTGTTCCAAAATTCAAAATGCTGACCCTACAGCAACTTCTTCCCATGCTGGGTAAGGAGTATTGGCTGGTAACTCTAGATCTCAAGGAGGCATACCTGCACGTCCCCATACGACCATATTGCAGAAGATACCTCAGATTTCTTGCAGGATCAGAGCATTATCAATTCTCAGCATTGCCCTTTGGCTTATCTACTGCCCAGAGTGTTCACGAAATGCCTGGCATCAGTAATCGCTCACTGCAGGCTTCAGGGAATCGAAATTTATCCATACCTGGACGACTGCCTGATACAAGCGGACAACAGAAACAGGCTGACACAAGACTTACAAAGAGTCATTTGTTTACTACAAGCCCTGGGATACACAATCAATTTAAAAAAGTCAAGACTGATACCATCCCAAACAAGAACATTCTTGGGTGCAGAATTGGACACAGTAAAACAGATGGCATTCCTAACTGCAGAAAAACAAGAACAACTTCCTCTTTACTTCTTGGCATTAACAAAGCAGAACAAACTAACAGCAAGGAAAGTACTGCAGGCCTTGGGCTTCATGGCATCCTGCATAATCCTGGTCCCCCATGCCAGACTGCATATGAGAAAGCTACAGTGGTACCTAAAGAATTTATGGTCTCAACACAGGCACAGCTTAGAAACCGAAATACCACTAATCCCATGCCTGAAACAAGAGTTCCTATGGTGGGCTCAGGCATGCCAGTCAAACCCAGGTTTGTCCTTCCACAGCATTCAACCAAGCCAAACCATCACAACGGACGCCTCAGACCTCGGTTGGGAGGCCCACATGCTGGATAAGTGCATTCAAGGCTTATGGACTCCAGATCAGCTGCACCTACACATAAATCAAAAAGAAATGCTGGCAGTAAAACTAGCAATCCAGAATTTCAAACCATTCCTCAAAGAAGGCCAATTGATGATAAGGACAGACAACACCACAGTCATGTGGTACATCAACAAACAGGGAGGTACTCATTCATACCCCCTATGCCGAATGGCTCTGGACCTATGGAATATGGCTCTGAGTTACAACATTCAGTTACAGGCAATATTTGTACCGGGAAAAGAAAACATCCTAGCAGACATGTTAAGCAGAACTACCTCGGATGCTCACGAATGGATGCTACACCCGGACATCTTCAAGGCCATCATAAAGAAATGGGGAATGCCACAAATAGACCTATTCGCATCCCCACTCAATCACCAGCTCAAGAAATTCTGCACAAGGACATACCACCCACTTGCTTGGAAGGTGGACTCTCTATCCTTCAGTTGGAAAGGCCTGACAGCATATGCATTTCCACCTCTTCCTTTGATGCACAAGGTACTACTGAAAATCAAAATGGAACGTCCAAGGATAATTCTGATAGCTCCAAATTGGCCAAGACAACATTGGTATCCATTACTGAGGAGCATGTCTCGGGGGGAAACGTGGACACTACCCCTGATTCCTTTGATGTTAACTCAGAGCGACTACAACATCCTGCATCCAAACCTGAAAACTCTGCAACTGACTGCCTGGAACATTACATAACAGCAACTAACCCAGATTTATCCCAAAGGGTTAAAGACATTATCCTTGAGGCCAGCAGACCTTCAACAAGAAGGAACTATGCAGGAAAATGGAAAAGGTTTGTCATTTGGAGTACTGAAAGAGGGAAAGATGTGTCAAAGGTAGATATTGCCAACATCCTGGAGTATTTGGCAGAGCTTCTCCATACAGGCCTGTCCTATTCCTCCATCAAGATACATGCATCAGCTATTTCTGCAGAATACAGCTTCGATCCCCCTGTCTTCTTACACCCTCTACTCAGGCAGTTTCTGAGAGGAATTAAGAATGTAAAACCTCCTAGGAAACCACCATTGAACTTTGTACTAGAAAAATTGACACTCCCTCCATTCGAACCAGCAGCAACAGCAGATCTACAACACCTATACTGGAAAACTGCTTTCCTGCTGGCAATTACTTCAGCAAGAAGGGTTTCGGAACTACAGGCTTTAATGGCAGTACAACCCTTCCTAATCTTCCATCAAGATAGTGTCCATGAGAACTAATCCTACATTTATGCCTAAGGTGGTATCCAGAGTGTCTCTAAACCAGGCAATCCACCTACCTACCTTCTTTCCCAATCCACAGAACAGGGGGGAAAGACTGCTGCATACCTTGGATGTACATAGACAATTGCGCTACTACCTGGACAGAACCAAGGGCAATAGAAAACTGACCAGCTACTAGTAGCATATGCAACAGGAAGGGAAGGAAAAGCAATTTCCAAACAGACAATCTCCAAGTGGATCGGAAATTGCATACGATTCTGTTACTCCTACCATGGAAAGCAAATTCCACAGAACATAAGGCCTCATTCTACAAGGGCTACAGCCACTACCACAGCTTTCTTACGAGGAGTGGCTACCAAGGACATTATAGAGGCTGCTACTTGGACCTCCGTGCATACATTTGCCAAGCATTATAACTTACCTCTATACTCTAGATCCCGAGCAGGGTTTGCCACTGCTGTTTTGCAAGGGATCCTAACTACACCATAATTTCTTCTTCCTCCTCCCCAGTTTGGCTATGGTATTCTACCCATTTGTAAGGACTGCAGATGCATCCTTGAAGGACATAGTACAGTTTTGTACCTACCATAAATGTAGATGTCCGAACAGGATAGCATCTGCAGTCAGGATTACCCACCCTCCTTCCCCTCTGTGGTACTCCTAGGGTATTTACCCTCCTAATAGCTAGCTGGGGGGGGGGGATTCTTATGGTGTATTTGTTTGTATATATGTACATACATGCTTATTTTTTGTGTTTGCCTTCTACTCTTTTGGAAACATTGGCATTTATCCAAAAATTTAGCTATCCAAGAGGGCAACTGGCATCTGGGGCAAGAAACACTGAGGAAAATGGCGTTGGCTGATGCCTTTATACCCGAAGACCTACAGTGATGACGTCGGGTGAAGTGCGACACCAGCCGAGGCCAGACCCAGACTTTGGAATCCGGCCGACCGAAGGGCTGCCTGACAACAGGACAACCCATTTGTAAGGACTGCAGATGCTATCCTGTTCGGACATCTACATTTATGGTAGGTACAAAACTGTACTTTACTGCTGCTCATGCTAAGTCTGCTTAAAATGTGCAACGGATTTGTTTAGCAAATGGTATCATTATTGTGGTATAGAATTTTAAAGCAGTGTTAGCACAGCAGGTAGCATACTTGCATCTTGATGCAAAGGGCTGTAGGTTCTATTCATACAGCATGTACATTTGTATTTTAAGGGGGTATGGTACTGCAGTTTTTAGTATGTCCTCCTTTGGATGACACCTAATAACTATGAACCTGTTTTTCAGCCTGCCACTCATTCCCTATTGCAATATACCAACTTACCATTTATTTTAATGTAGCACAGGCTATTTATTCTTCAAGGGCAACAGACACTGAATTTGTAAATGAAACACTGAAATAAAGTTTTTTTCTAGCAACGACCTCTTCATTGGTTTCAGATCTCTTTAATGTGGAATTATTCAGATGATTTATACTTCTGCAGAGATACTGCATATTGATTGATATTGGTGGATTGTATGACAGAAGTTTGAGTGGCCCTTTATGGTTGAAATGTTCTGAATTGGGAAGGTTGTCATTATTGGTTCATTTTTGTTTCATTGCTTAAAGGAAAAATGCTCAGAACTATAAATTTAAAACACACTATCTAACAAGTGGTGCTGTATTATACAAGGGATATAATTCAATTATTATGTAGTATAATTTAACAGTCAGGAAGGTGAATCAAAGAACTTTGCATGGCTCTAAAAATGTGTGCAAGGAGCCTATCAAAGGTAGAGAAGTTTTAATGCTAAGTCTGTTTTCATTGTAAGACTATTGCTTTGTTTAGGTTTAGTCAATGTCTATCAGTGTCTGTGCCATAAAATTTGAAATAAAAGCTGTAAATTAAATCCAGATATCTGTAATAATTGTAGAAGTAAAGCATAAAACAGTATGCACACTGAGAGATTTGAACAGTGACTGACAAATGGGGAGAAATAGCCAAGTAATGGGACACTGGAATAGCTGTGTGGGCGGGGGTGGGGCTGAGTGGGCGGGGGCAACAGAGGGGGTGGGGCTGCATGGGCGGGGCTTGGGTTTGCACCCCCCTGCAAAAAATCCTGCGGACTCCCTTGTCTGCATGTACTTCTTATCTGCACCATCTTGTTTTCTTTATCACTTTAATCCGGCAGACATCTTCGTCCCAATCTCCCACCTGTGTGACTGAGGTGAGCTGAGCTCCTGGGCTGTAGTGTAACGCCTTTGTTTGTTCTGTACACCTATGCCCAGTGTAGGCCAACTCACTTTACCTGTTTTGCAATAAGCATAAAGAAATCTTGATTTCATGACTTAATTACAGACACAAATGCCCAGAAAGTACATTTTATCTATAAAATTTCCCTTAGAAGTGAAACCTGAAGCTTAGTGTGGCTAAATTAAAGCCATTGTGTAGAGACAAGTATAGATCAGTTAATCTGCACATTAAACAACACTACTATGAAATCTTAGCACAGTCTAGCCTAGTGTAGTACCAAACCCCAGAGACCATCCAAGGAGACTTCTGTGTAACTCAGTCCATGACCTGCAGTAGCCCACCTAAATACAGGTCCAGACAACCCGGATTTTCAATTTCCATATGGTTCCATAGCTAGCTTGGGAGATGTGGGCATCCTGAGACAATATAGCAATTGTCACATGTTCTTAGGCAGCCATTTAATCCTTAAAGAAGCAAACATATTATGTGAGAGATGCACATACAAAGTTTCACTGGGTTAAAAATCAAGTATATAAACAAGTTTGTCGGGAACACACAAGCTACATCCACCACACATAGTGTCCATCACACACATAGACAACTTATAATGATGCACTAAAAAGCAGTCTTTCCAAACTTCAAAGACCTACTAAGGCTGTAAACAGCAACACCTATACTCAGTAATCTCTAAAGCACTCATGAAAAGTAATACCAGACACCAAACACCACACATATGCCTATACCCAGTGCAGCCCCAAGAGCAAAGCCCATAAGGCAAGTAAACACGTCAACCAGGAATGTTATCATTTGGGACTTCATTGTATGACACACAGATGCCCCACTCACCAGACTGAACATTGAGCAGATAACAGTTACTTGCTTATCTGGTGCCAGTATCTGCCATGTTACCAGTGCACTCAAGTCACTCCACTACAGGTACCAGTATGATTCTATTATACACCATGTTGGCATTAATGACCGGAGACATACTTCCCTGGACCATATGAAGAAGAGACATTGTTGATCTCTCTGAATATGTGTCTCAGTCAGGCATATGCTTGCATTGAGCAGCATTCTTTTTTTTCCTAAAATATTTTTATTAAAATTTTGAAGAAAAAAAAGCAAAAAATTTCAAAAAAGTAAACTTTTAGAACAAACTTCAGTGTAGGTATATGAATAATCACAATTAAAAAAAACAAGTAAAATTATAAGTATTTACAATATATACAAGACTGAGAATAACAAGTTAGTAAATGAAACAGAGAAAATTCTTAACAACAGTCCAAATAATTAAGAAGATGAAGATGATGATTCCATAAAGGCCAAAACCTTAGTCCAAGGAGTATTTCTTAGTTTATTTGGATAAAGTCTCCCTTCTTTTACTTTGATTTCTTTAATTGCAACTTCCTTTAAGTAAGAAAGTCTTCAAATTTTGATTCTAAAGAAGATTTCCATTTCCTAGTAATAGTTTTCCTGGCCATAGCAAGTATAGTCCAAGTTTAATAAGAAAAGTCTTTCTTTTGTTTCTCTATTCCAAGAACATTAAAAAGAACCATTTATTTTGTTAAAATAAATGTATTGTTCCACAATGCTTTAAAAAATATTGTATTTTAACCCAGACGTTTTGAACCATGTGACAATCAAAAAAATATATGTAACCAGTTAACTTTGGTTTGTTTATTACATTTCCAACATTTAGATGGATTTTCTTTTGTCATTCTTGCAACTCTAGCAGGTGTTACAAATTATCTAAATAAATATTTCCAAGTAAATATACTCCAGTAAAGTGTCCAAGCATTCTACCTTCACGAAGGATAATGTCACAGTATGAACAAAAGATGACTGACTTCAATAATTGGCTTAGTTTCTGGTGTCTTTCTAGGGGAGTTCAATATTTGTCACTATGGGAGAACATGGTTAACAAACCATGTTGCTTTGCAAAGCATGGTCTGCTCCCGTCCCTCCTAGGCTTCCAGATATCTGCTAAAACTTTATCCACCTAATTAGAGCCTTTTTAGTCAATGCCAGATTGATAAACCTACTGACATAGCAAATCAAACCCAAAGAAACCTGTAGGTGTTATTGCTCAATGCTAAAAGCCTAAAAAAGAAACTCCACACCATACAAGCTCTGCTAACTCTAGAGAATATAAACATATATGCCGTTACTGAGACATAATTTAAATCAGCAGAAAGTACGCAGGCTCCGCAAGGCTTCAGTGTCTTCCACACATTTAGACCATCAGCTGCACAGACAATAGTAAAAACTTGTATTCATTTCAAGCAAAGGGGGTATGAGGAAAATGTTATCTTAGATGCCCTTCATACCATGCTACCAGCTTATTTCATAATAGGCCTTTAGTAAATAAGCTAAATAATAATAGAGAATTTAATACTGTGCAGGAGTTAGAAAAGTCTGTTTTGTTACTGTATATGATATCTTAAGTGAGAACATCATTGATGCATTAGATATTATTGGCCCCACTTAATTAATACGGAGGGGTAAAAAATCTTTGTAGAACTGTAAATATCTCTTTTAAGAGAAGAAGAAATATCAAAGACATGGTGGTACACAATGGATTTGTTTCACCTGGTGAAAACTTAAATCTGCAGGTTTTGGAATGTGGCACCTTCCCTTGTGGAAGGTGTTCACTTTGCTCCAACATTACCAAATGTTTTGAAAAAATAAATGGTGTAAAATTCTGTTCCACTTCTGCTTTTTCATGTATAACTAAATCAGTGGTACATGCTTTGTCTTGCCCCTGTAACTTGTTTTATATAGGGGAGACTAAAAGAATATTCAAGTCATGGTTGCAAGAACATATTAGAGACATAAAAAACAATAATGCTATGAGCCCTATAGCTTTACATTTTTTTACTTGTCATAGTAGTGACTTTTCAGTGTTAAAAGCTTGTATCTTAGAACATATATCAGAAAGAGATGAAGTGTTAATGAAAAAGAAATTATTGTATAAAGAGACTTTATATATTTTAAAATTTAATACATTATCTCCAGTAGGTCTAAATAGTGAATGTAACTGGAGAGTGTTTCTTTAAAATGTATATATGGTTATTTTAATTGATGGTTAATTAATTAGGTGATTGATTAATTGTATTTAAATGAATATATGTGTGTACATATACATGGATGTATGGTGTGGCATATTTAAAAATCTTGTATTTTAACCCAGAAGTTTTGAACCATGTGACAATCAAAAAAATATGTAACCAGTTAACCAGTTAACTTTGGTTTGTTTATTACATTCCCAACATTTAGATGGGTTTTCTTTTGTCATCCTTGTAACTCTAGCAGGTGTTACAAATGATCTAAATAAATATTTACATGTAAATATACTCCAGTAAAGTGTCCAAGCATTCTACCTTCACGAAGGATGATGTCACAGTATGAACAAAAGATGACTGACTTCAATAATTGGTTTAGTTTCTGGTGTCTTTCTAGGGGAGTTTAATATTTGTCACTATGGGAGAACATGGTTAACAAACCATGTTGCTTTGTCACTATGGGAGAACATGGTTAACAAACCATGTTGCTTTGCAAAGCATGGTCTGGTCCTGTTCCTCCTAGGCTTCCAAATAACTTTATCCACCTATTTAGAGCCTTTTTTTAGTCAATGCCATTTTGACAAATCTACTGACATAGCAAATCAAACCGAAAGAAACCTATAGGTGTTATTGCTCAATGCTAAAAGCCTAAAAAAGAAACTCCACACCATACAAGCTCTGCTAACTCCAGAGAATATAAACATCTATGCTGTTACTGAGACATAATTTAAATCAGCAGAAAGTACTCAGGCTCTGCAAGGTTTCAGTGTCTTCCACACATTTAGACCATCAGCTGCACGGACAGGGACAAAAGGTGAAAGAGTCTCAATCTGTATTAGCAACAAGTATATCTCTATGTTGGTTAAACAGAATGATACCGTTGAATTTGCACATGTGCAGATCACCATAGGCAAAGTCCCATACCATATCCTAACAAGCTCCAGGTCACCCTGTATGTCCCTAGAATCCCATAGCTCATGCCTAAACCTACTGGAGACATTTACCATTAAACCAAATACGATATTCATTGAAAACTTTAACTACCTCTTTATAGAACATACACTGCCTCATTCTCACAGCCATAATTCCTGAACTTTATTGACACAAATAACCTTGACCAGCTAGTGCGCATACCCACCAGAGGTTCAAACATACTGGACACTAATATGGGAGAGTTTGAACCCCCCCCCCAAGTATCACATCTTCACTGGTGAGGTTGGACAACACATACGTCGCCTTCCAAATAAAAATCTACTTGGTAACTCCAGCAAATCCAGTAACACTTAGGAACTATTCCGAAGCAAACTACATCCTATTAAGCAATACTTTGCCAAAATTCAGTACCCCTCCCAACCTCGAGTTCATAGCAACTTCTGCAGAATTGCTGACAGAGATCTTGTACAACCATGTAAATGGCTGTATAGAGGCTGCTGTACCTACTAGACGTAAGCCCAGAACAAACTAAAAGCAAACCACACTGGTGAAATTCTAACCTTAATAGGGGATGTAAGAAAAGGGAAAAAAAATCACGGTTAAAAACATGAAGAGCAACTCCCATAGAGATAGGGGCCCTCTTATTAAACTAAATAGGAAACTAAGAGGACTAATTAAGTCTAAGAAGGCTAATTACAAGGTTAAGATAGCCTCAGAGGCTAATGACAACCACAAAGCCTTCTACAGCTATGTCTAAAACCTTAAAGGCAGAGCACATCAGTGTGCCAAACTGATGGTCAGTGGTGCCATCTTCACTGAGCATAGCAAATTCAGCTCAAATTTCATCCTCACTCCCCCCTGCCTTTTGCCGTAAAATACATACTTGCATACCACTCCAACTATTAAAAGGGAGGAGGTCCTGGTGCACTCGCTAATGCCAAAAACACAGCTTCAGTGAGCCTTGAGAGTATCCCGGGATGCCTCCTAAATAGCTTGAGACATGACCTAACAGGAGCACTTGAGTCACTTTTCAACTATAGCCTCAAAATAGGCTTTATACCATGAGAATGGAGGACTGCAATGGTTATCTCACTTCACAAGGGTGTACCATCAGCTGACCCAGGAAACCACAGACCTATTAGTCTGACTAGTTTAATATGCAGTACTATAGAACAAATAATCATGGAAATGATCAGTAAAGACATAGTCAACCTTCAGACACTGGACTCAACCCAGATCTGATGCTATCTGTGTCATTCCTCACAGATGGGTCTAGGATCTGACTTCGGAACCGAGCTGACAACTTCTCAGACAGACCCAGAGCTCAAGCTCCTCCCCTTCCCATAATCCCTTGCTACCTTCTGACTCTCAGATCTCGTTTGCAGCTGAATTGCTCCAGATGTGGTCCAGGCTCAAGCACAGGGAATTGTTAGATAAGTGCCTTTTTCTTGGCTCCTTTGCTTCCTTTCTTTCCTTTTATGGAATCTTTACTATCTTTAGCAGCTTTTCGTTAGTCATATTTCTTCCCCACCTGGTTAGAACCTAGTTATGGCTTTAGGTAGGTTCTCTCCTCCCCCCTTCTAGTGCTTGGCACTTCATGCCCTTTTTATTTAAGCTGTTTCTATTAAAAAAAATATTTTCTATCTGAGTGTGTGTGTGTGTGTGTGTTGGACAGGATGACTGATAAGCCTACAGGCTTTAAGAGGTGCTCCTCGTGTGGCTGGAAGATGCCTTGTTCCGACTTGCATGAGGAGTGTCTCTATTGTTTAAGGTTGTTGCATCTGGAGGATGAATGTGATGTTTGTGCTGGTTTCAACCCTAGGGCTTTGGCAGAGAGCCGTAACAAGCTTCTCCTCATGGGCCTGGCTCAGGATGGTACTCTTAGGTTCATAGGTTCATACTAGGCTATCTGCCCTAGGGCAATTATAAGCCTAGCCCGATTCTGTATGGCTTATGCCACCCCTTGATTTGAGTATACTGTGCCCTTTTTAAGGTTTAGTTTACTGTGCCTCTGTCTAATAGTGACACGGGAGTAATCCCTGGGACAAACCTACGATCCCCCATCCACCTATCGAGATTCTTCTTGAAGAGATTCAGTGAGGTGCTCTGCCTCACATGAACTGGAATTCTATTCCAGAGCGAAGGGAGCCTCTGGGTTATGAACCTGTCCCTCCAGCAAGTTCTATTTATTTCTGTGCTGAGGTTCAAATCCCTCGAGCGTGTGGCTCTAAGGGATTTAGATGCACTGAGGTGGAGCATGTCCATTAATTCTGGATTTGACATAGCTTTGTATGTCAGGCATAGATCGCCTTGAAGTAGGCGGTATGCAACTGAGTAGAGCTGGAGTTTTTTTAACCGAGCAGCATATGGCATCTGTTTGAGACCCTTGATCCTCTTGGTGAGATACTTTTGGGGTCTTTCTAATTGCTGCAGGTGTCGGGTAAGGTACATCCCAAAAGGGGCATTGTATTCTATGATGGGCCTGATGAGGGATGAATAAAGGGGCACGATTACCTCTCTTGATCTAGATGTGAAACCCTTTGTGATGAGGTGGGCTATGTAGAAGGTCTTTCTAACCACTTTGGCAATGTGGTTTTCAAAGGAGAGATTGCTATCAACTTGGGTCCCCAGGTCCCTAATAACTTTCTCTGTACTTAATGGGTTTCCGCCTATGTGGTAATTTGTGGGCGCATTGTTTTTGCCAAAGGATATGACTATACATTTTTTGGCATTTAACTTTAAACCATGGTGCTGGCACCAGTTATCTGTCTCTGTGAGACCTTTTTGAAGGATGTTTGTGTCAGCTGGAGAGTTGATTATGGCGCCCAGTTTGCAGTCGTCTGCGAACTTGGTGAGCCATAGTCCTCCTATGTTTGCCTGTACCTCGGAAAAGTATATACCGAACAAGAGTGGTCCCAGGACAGAACCCTGTGGGACCCAACTTGTGACCGGTTTCGAGTCGGACATGGCTCCAGCAACTCTCACTCTGTGGGTTCTGTCTTTGAGCCAGTTTGCGACCCATCTTGTGACATAGGGGTTTATATTTAAGCTGGATAGCTTATCTATGATGCCCGAGTGGGGTATTGTGTCAAATGCCTTTGCAAGGTCCAGTTAGGCTGTGTGGACTACCTTCCCTTCATCTATGGCTTTGGTGACTGTTTCGAAGAGGTCAGCCAGGTTCAAAAGGCAGGATCTGCCCTTGACAAAGCCGAACTGGGTAGGATCTAGTGTCTGTAGGTCCCCAATGTCTTTGTTTATGAGCTCCATGATGATCCTCTCCATAGCTTTGCAGATTAAGCTAGTCAGGCGTATGGGGCGATAGTTTCCAGGGTCCGTAGAGGCTCCACCTTTGTGGAGTGGGACCACTGTTGCTGTACGCCATTCTGTAGGCACATATCCTGTACTGAGGCTGAGATTGTATAGCTGTTTTATTTGAGGGATTAGTTCCTCTTGGAGTTCATGTAGGACGCAACCTGGGACGCCATCTGGTCCCATGGAAGCAATGTTTTTTGCTTTGGAGAGGGCAGCCTTCACCTGAGCATCAGAGATGTTTGGGAGGCAGCCCTCTGCCTGGATAGATACTTGCTCTTTTGGGGGGGAGGGGGTGGAGAAGTTTGCACTGAACCTGTCTGCCAGGATATTGGCGATGTCTGTGGGTTCAGTGTATTTTTTGTCGTTTAGAATCAACTCAGAACAAGTCTGGGAGTTGCATCCCAGGTTTCTAACATAACTGAAAAAGCCTTATGATTGTCTTTGGTGTCCTGTGCAATTTTTCTCTCTAAGCTGGCCTTGGAGGATTTTATGAGGGATCGTAATTTTTTGCTAGTACTGATCAGAGATGCCTTCCCTAATAGGGATTTTGCTCTATCATGTAGTAGCTTCCTCCTTCTGTTGTACAGTTTATTTATGGCAGGGGTCCACCAGACTGGACGCCTGCCTTTGGATGATTGGGTCTTGGTTTTGTTTGGGATAGCATGATCCATGCATTCCTGGAGATGTCCGTAGAATGCGTTTATATAGGATTCTGCAATTTGGGCCGTAGTTTCCGCTGGCCCTGGGGCCTTGAAGGATTCCACTTCGGTTTTGAGAAGTGAGAAGTTCGCTTTTGAGAAGTTTTTCACTGTGGTTTTCTGGGCTGGGGGTGGGGTCGGGATGGGGACATCTAGTGAAATTAATTTATGGTATGGTCTTACCAATGAGGGATATACTTCTGGTGTGGAGCATAGAGTCCCCATGTTGGTAATGATCAGGTCTAGTATGTTGTCCCCTCTTGTGGGAGTGGTGACTAGTTGTTCCATAGCATTTGAGTTTATAATTTCCAGGAACCTTTGGGCTAAGGTGCTGGGGCTTGAGTAGTGCTCCCAGTCAATATTTGGGTAGTTGAAGTTGCCCAATATAATGGTGTTCGGAGAGATCTTCATGTTCTCCAATGTTTTCAGAAAAGCCGAGTGGGATTCCTGACTTTGAGAGGGTGGTCTGTAGGATGCTATAAACTGAAAAGCAGTCTTGCCCACTGTTAGTTGCACATAGATGGTCTCCGATACTTCGTGCAATGCCACTAACCTGGAGGTGTGGATATCCTTGATAAATATGGAAACTCCCCTCCTTTTGTGGTTCGGTCCGGGTTTTGGGGCCGAAAAGCATGATATGAGGTATAGCCTGGTAGTGCTGGGGTGCTCTCTGGAGCCTTGAACCAGGTTTCTGTCACTGCACAGATATCGATGTTCTCCATACTGAGGAGAGCTTCGAGTGCGTGCATCTTGAGGTTAAGACTTCTGGCATTTAGCAGCATTACCCTTAGTTTCTTGTTCCTTGTGCTGTCTATGGGGGAGGGTTTGACTTTTGAGCCTTGCCTAAAAAAGGCACTATGGGGGTGGCAAGAGCCTTTGCCAATATCCGAAGCCCAGTGGTGACAAGTGCAAGCCATCCCTAGCGAAGCAACGTGGCTTGTCGAGCATGTCATCCCAGGCTGACAGACACTGGATCCCCTTTGAATGACACCAAAATTTTAGCCAATTGTTAAAATCGATCATTTTGTCTTTGTACTGTGGCATCATTCTAGGTGAGGGTAAGATGCTGCTCAAGGTCAGGGTCATACCAGCCTGGGCTTCATGATCAGAGAGCTCCTCTATGTCTCTTTTCATGTAGTCCAGGGAGGTACATCTCAGGTCATTCACACCAGCATGTACAATGACTGAGTCATATTTGTATTTGCTTTGGAGTGACCTGAGTGCTTGCGTTATGTGGCGGATCCTAGCACCCTTCTCTTTATTCAGCCTGGTGAGCGGGACATCAGTGTGTCTGACAATAGAGTCACCTATTACAAGAGTATCAGGTGTGTTATTCAGCCTTAAGGGCTGTGGCTGCTTGGCACACTGACTTTGTGGGTTATGTGTTGTGCGTGTTTTGTTTTGAGGTTGCGTTTGCTTGGATGTCTGCTTTGGAGGTCTCTGTTGCTTAGGTAGATTTTTATTTAGAGCCTCCGAGTATGTTTTTGTGTATTTATGTGTTTGGTTCGCTGATGTGGTGGGACTATGTGATACTGGAATTGTGTTGTGTGAGGTTACATTCTCCTCCTGACTGGTTACACCAGTTTTGAGATGAGAGAGCTCAGCCTCCAGTTTGGCTGAATAGTTGCATCTCTCACATATATTTGAACCTGTTTGGAGGAGGAGAGGGTTGTCCGTGTACATGAGACAATTGTAACATTGCCTCAAAATTCCCAGATTCACCAGCTGGACTGGAGAGGAAACCATTGACTGACCTTTGGACATGCTAATGTAATATAGGGAAACTGAATTTAAGACGGACCAATAGAGGACAGGGTAATCATAGAGAGTATAAGAGTAAGTAGTGCTTATGGTTTAATAGTGCTAACTTGTAGGATTACTTAATTGGACCAGTGAAGGGCCTTAGAATGAGAATATGGTGTTTAAATTGAGAGATAGAGCAGTTCTAAGGGAAAAAGTGAAGAGCAGTCTTTGTGGAGCCAGGAATAGTTTAAACCCAATTAGGCGGTGCTGCCCGCTGTTGCGCTATGCTCAAAAACGCGCAAAACCACGCAAAAGAGGGTTTTAAGAGAGGAAGATGAAGGAGTTTTGGAATTGACCCAAAATGGCCAATAAAACTACAGTTTCAAGTCATTAACCACTCCCACAGGGGCAGGCAGGCTGCTCAATGTTTTTCACTGCCACTGATCAACAGAGAGACTTCCCTTTAGCCCAAGCAAAAAATGGCCTCATAGAAACTTACAAACAGTGAGGACATGTCTTTGGACTCCCCTTCCATGTCCTCACAGGAGCTGAAGAAAAGACCTCCTCCTTCCTCTGGCGGGGTCATCTTCTTCTCTCTCTAAAAAGCCAAGGCTGTTGGATCTCAGATCCCCGGATCCAAGCTCAGCCTGTTTGGCTTTGGATCCGAGGTCTGTTGTTCCTAGAGCTTCAGATCCAAGGCCTCTTTGGTTTGGAGGCCTTCAGATTCGAGTAGAAGCAAGCTGTCCCTGGATCTGACCAGTTTGTCAGATCTATCCGGTATGGCTCCCAAGTATTCGGATTCTACAAGGTTGTCAGATCCAACAGTATATTCGGATCCTGTTGTCATAGAGGGTTCCTCTTCTGAGTCCTCCAGGAGATCAGATATGAAACATTGGAACCAATCTCCATCTTGAGACCATAGAGCTTTGGGATCCAAGGCCGAATCCCCAGCAAAATCTGGCCACTCTTCAACTTTGACCAAATTGTCCAGAAGTCTCCTTCCCTCGGATATGGATAAGATGATGAGGAGTTTCCTCAAAGCCCAAATCAAGTTGGGCTTGCTGTGATCCCCAGCCCATATGTCTAGGGGACCCTCCCCATCCACAGGTCTCCACTCTACTCTTCCAATCCACCAAGTTTTGGAATGTCAGGACCAGGAGTTTCGCAGTGAGATGCTGATGGTGTTGGGTAACCCCTCCTTCTTGACACTATCAGGGTCGCTGGCTGTCTCTGTTCTACAGTCCTTGGACCAGAGTGGATCTCTTCTCTGAGAGGGTCGGTGCAAGTTCACTGGGGTTGGGTTCAGGTCTGGATGTTTTGGACCGCTCCCTTCCCTTGGGGGCCTCAGCACTGGAGAGCTTGTGGTCGATATCATCCTGGGGCCTTGGTACTGTATCGGGGTCTCTTCTTCCTTCCTAAGAGGCCCTGACTGCTGTGGATGGGGGGGGGGTTCTTCCAGTCCATCAGCCTTCCGGGGAGTACAGAGGACCTTCTTCAGTTTGGTAGATACCTCTCTTTCTTCTCTAGGTCCTATCCAGCGTTTCTTGGGTTTGGGTGCTGAGGCCTCATTATCCATCCAGGGTCAGCCCTCCTGCGAGTACCTTCAGATGGGCACTGCCCCACTTGGGGTACACATCTCTTCTGAGTCCTCCCCTGAGTCCACAGTGGAGGAGCCCTCTCGAATGAGTACGTGTAAGAGGAGGTACTTGGACTCCCCCAGAGAGTCCCTCACTGAAGACATGGATTTTGAGGAGGGAGATGGATCCCCCAAGCTTCTGCCTGAGGAGGTTTCCTTTGGGCACATCCTGGAAGTCCTCAAGCAGAGAGGTGGAGGGTCTTCCCCCTTCCCCGTCTTCAGAGGAGTCCATATTCCTGAAGGCATTTGGGATGGGCCCATCTTCTTCCTGGGTTTCCCCCTCTGCTGGCGAGGTTGTGAACCTTATTGCCAGCAGGGCTTGGAAGGAGCCGGACATGGTGGAACCTGTGCCCAAGAAAGCAGTCCTCCTAAGGAGAGGTCTTTTTGGAGTAAAGGGGCCCCTGTCGATGCCATTGTGGTAGCCACTGCTACCAAGAAGGAGATTGCTGAACAGGAAGTCCCAGGCAATTGACCATTTTGGAAAGGGTTTGTATGCCTCAACTACTTTTGATCTGAGAATAACTAATTACGTGGCCCACTTTACCCGGCTTTATAGGGATTTGGTTTTGGAGCTTACCTATACCCTGTCAGAATTGTTACCTCCAGAGAGCCTCAAGCTAGTCTCTCTGAGGCTGTCCAGTTTTTGCTTCCTAGCCAATGCCTCAATGAGGTTGATCTCCAATACTGCAGAGGCTACCTCTCGAGTGGCAGGCGCCAGCATTGTTATCAGGTGGCATGCCTGACTTCAACTTTGCGGGTTTGTGGAACCCTTTAAGGTGTCCTTCACTAACGCCCCCTTTGATGGTTCCATTTTGCTTGGACTGTCTGTTAAGGAGACCTTAACCCACAGTGAGCAGGAAAGCAAGACTCTTTCCATGGTAGGGATCAAGTTTTCTACTCCCCAAAGGTTCTTTTATAAGACCCAGAGGGGTAGTAAGAAGCTTTGATAACAGAGGACTCAGTCTTTCTTTCAGAATGTTTTCCAGGAATCCTCTTCCACAGGCCAGGGCAGGGGATTCAATAGTAGATGTCGCCGTAGGGGCAGAGGGGGCTGCAAAACCAGGGCTCCCAAGAACCTTTCTCGGAGAAGACCTTCCAGTGCTCCTGACACTCTACCCGACTGTCCTGCCTGGGAGGTAGTCCGGGGTCATCTCTGCCTTCACACACTAGCCTGGACAAATCTCACCTCTGATCAGTGGGTGCTAAAAATTATTTCTAGTGATTACTCCATTCCATTCTCCCAGCCCCCTCCAACTCAGAGATTTCTCCCAGAAGTACCACCCCACCAAAGGCAGTTGGCTTATCTTGAGGTGCAAGATCTTCTTCAAAAAAGAGCTATTCAAGAGGTCCTAACAGGACAACAAGTGTCTGGACCTTACTGTCGCTTCTTTTTGTTGCGAAAAAAGAACAGGGAGCTGCATCTGATTCTGGACCTCAAGTGAGCTAAATCTTACTGTCAAGAAGTCCAAGTTTCAGATGATCACTGTTGAGTCCATCCTGTCTCTCTTACACAAGGACGATTGGATGTGCTCAGTGGATCTCAAGGATGCATACTATCATATAAAGATCGACAGATGTTTCAGGAGACACTTACGCGTTTGGTTAGGGGCCAGTCATTATCAGTTCAGAGCCTTGCCCTTTGGACTCACCATAGCCCCCCTGGGTGTTTACCAAATGTACGGCAGTGGTGATAGCTCATCTCCAGCTACAAGGTTTCCAAGTTTTTCTGTACATGGACGATTGGCTCCTTACGGCTCCCATGAGGCATGGGCTAATACTGGCGACCAGGTATGCCCTCAGTCTTTTCAGCATCTTGGTATCACAGTGAACTTGCCCAAGTCAAATCTAGTTCTGATCCAAAACCTGGAATTCATCGGAGTTGTGCTGGACACATTATCAGAGACTGCAGCACTGCCTATCCTCAAGGTCCAGCTGATTCTGATCAAGTTTCTGTTTTGTTGAATCTAGTGTGCCCGCCTTTTCATTTGATTCCCAAAATGTTAAGCTCTATGGCAGCTACCATTCAGTTGGTGCCTGTTGCCAGGTATCATATGTGAGTTCTCCATTGGACCCGGGCAATCCAGTGGTCCATTCTATCTCAGCCCATGTCTATGACAATAAAATTGACACAGGTATGCAGGACACATCTTGTTTGGTAGCTTCAATCTCAGGACCTTTTTCTAAGCAGGCCATTTTGTCTCCCCTTGCCAAGGCCACACTGACCAAGGACACCTCCCTGTTGGGGTGGGGTGGACATTTTCAGGGCAGGACGGTTCAAGGCACATTGTCCCCAATAGAGACCAAATTGCACATAAATGTCCTGGAGATGAGTGCAGTCCTTCTAAGGTTGCAAGCCTTTCAGGAGTACCTCCCTGTGGGGACTATAGCAATTCAGATGGACAACATGGCAGTTGTCTGGTACATCATCAAGCAAGGGGGAACATGGTCTTATCTGTGCAGAAAAGCCATGAGAGTGTGAGAATGGGTGATGTCTTCCAAGCACTTCCTTCTTGCAACTCATATTCCCGGGAGTTCCAAAGTGGTGGCCGACAAACTCAGCATGTCCATCTTAAGTCCTCACTAGTCCCTAAATCTGTCAGTGGTAAAGCAAATCTTTGACCATTGTGGTCAGCCATGCTGTGACCGCTTTGCTTCCCCAGTCAACCACAACTACAGAAATTACTTTGCCCTGATTCCCCCATCATGGGAGTCTCCCAGGGATGCTGTTGTTCACAATTGGCTTCCGAGTTTCCTCTGCGTTTACCCTCCTATTCCCCTAGTACCCAAAGTCTTACAGAAAGCTCATCGCCTGAAAAGCTCTCTCATCCTCATTGCCCCTTTCTGGCCTTATCAGGCATGGTTCTCCCTCCTAAGGTATCATCTGCAGTATCCCCCTTGGATACCAGATCCCATTCCAGACTTCCTTCCCTGGTGAAGAGCATTATTTTGGCTTCTCAAAAGCCATCTACGAAGAAGGTGAATTCCAGTTAAGTGGAAGAGGTTTTCCATTTGGGCCACACAACGGAATCTAGATCCCTTTTCAGCCCCTATTCCTGATATTTTGCTCTTCTTATCTTCCCTTTTTCAGGGTGGGGCAAGTTGTTCTACCATTAAGCTCCAGTTGGCTGCCATCTCTAATTTCCATATCAGTGATGAGCTTACCTTTTCTTCCAAATTGTGCAAAGTCTTTCTCAAGGGAGTTTTTCTTCTTAGACCACATATTAAGGATCCATCACCGCCATGGGATTTGACTTTGGTGCTGCAGTCCCTGACACAAAAACCTTTTGAACCCACTAGTTCTTGTGATCTTGAATTCCCTTCCTGGAAGATGGCCTTCTTATTAGCCATCACTTCTGCCAAGAAGGCCTCAGAGCTTCAGGCTCTGTGCATTAAGCCATCATTCATGATCTTTCATAAGGACAGCATGTGTCTTAGACTAAATCCTTCATTTCTCCCCAAAGTGGCCTCTGAAGCTAATCTCAGTTAGTCATGTCAACTATCAGTCTTTTTCACTAATTACTCTAATAAAAGAGAATACCTTGCATTGTTTAGATGCCTACAGGCAATTGTGCTTTTATTTAAAAAGGACTGAGGAGTTTAGCAAGTTGGACCAATTCTTTGTGGCTTTCTCCCAAAACAGAAAGGGCCAGGCAATTTCCAAAGTGACTATTTCCAGGTGGATTGCTGGTTGTATTTCTTTTATTTATGCCAGTCAGCATTTAGAGGTATCCAGACCAGTTAAGGCCCACTCTACAAGGTCCGTTGCTATGTCTTCAGCCTTTTTGGCTACACTTTCCCTTGATGAGATTTGTGCTACTGCGACTTGGTCTAATCCACATGGTTTTGTTTTGCATTACAAATTGGACTTGGTGTCTAGGAACAGAGCTTCCTTTGGTTCCTCAGTGCCCCAGCATATCCTTTCTTGAGGCCACCCAGGGTACATAGTAGCTAGGGACTCTGACCCGTCTGTGAGGAATAATGACACGGATAGCATCAGGTAAAGAGTTATGTACTTGGCATCTGTGCTGTCCAGTGTTATTATTCATCACATTCCCGCCTTCCTTCTCCCTTCCTTCTGGGGGGTCTGGTGAGGCTGAAGTGGGTTGCATATGATGGGAAGTTTTTTGACTTCTATGGCAGAAGTTTGTTTCTGCATTTCAGCTGGTTTAGCAAATTCGATCTGAGGGTCAGAAGGTAGCAAGGGATTATGGGAAGGGGAGGATCTCATGCTCTGGATCTGTCTGAGAAGTTGCCAGTTCGGATCTGAGGTCAAATCCTAGACCCATCTGTGATGAATAATGACACTGGATTCCACAGATGTCAAGTTATGGTAAGTACATAACTCTTTTTTGAATTTGACAAGGGAAGGTCATGCCTACCAAGCCTAGTGGACTTCTTTGAGAAGATCACAAAGGAAATGGATGAGAGGAAATGGTACTTACCTCCTACCTGGACCTGGCTTAGGTGTTTGATACAATACCCCACTTGGATATGGTTGACAAACTCAACAAACTGGGCATAAATCCCTACATAACTCACTGGATTGCAGCTGACTTTCAGACAGGGCCCAGGAATTCAGGACTGGTGGTACCACCTCCATTTAGAGACTGGTCACCAGCAGGGTACCTTAGGGCTCCATGCTGGGCCAACACCTATTTGGCATCTACGTTTTAGAAGTAAAGGCTAATGTCAAGAGCCTTTGGCTGACCCGATTCACAGATGACTGCAAATTGGGAGATATCATAGATTCCTCCCATGACATAAATATCTTACAAGAGGGTCTAACAGAGACAAATGACTGGTGCTGAAGTCACAGATTAAAACTCAATGCCAAGAAATGCATTATAGTGCCTTTTGGGAAACCTGTCACCCAGGCTAATTACTCAATCAATAAGAAGCCACTAAGAATTGACCTGGTAGTCAGGGATCTGGGAAAATATGTAGACCGTAATCTGGCCTTTGAGTAACATGTGGCTAGGGTTGTAAGCAGATTATTCTATGTTGCCTAATATTTAGGTAAGGGCATTGTATCCTGGTCGAAGGAATCATAGTGTCATTTTATTCGGCCCTTATCAGACCCATCATTGTGTATAATGCCCCCTTCAGCATGCACATGACAAGACATATGCAACAGTTGGAATGTATATAAATGTTTCATACCAGGAGAATCCAGGATATAAACACATTGTCCTATATGGATTACCTTAAAGCCGTATTCTATAATCTGTCTTCTACAGGTTACTGAGAAGCAATGTATGCCTGCCATACAAGATATCCTCAGTTTCAGCTCTGATGGACCTTTTGCACATCCACAAAATGAACAGCATTAGTACCACTAGATCCACGGATTTAAAATTTTTATGTGACTTAAATAAGAGATTTTGATGAGTCATGTATGTGTCTCAGAGGATCCCCATACTTTGGAACAGGTTCCCCATTCGTGTAAAGCAGAGTTCTTCCCTGTCCCTCTTTAAATGTAACATTGACCAATGGATGGGAAATCAGAAATTCACCGTGGGTCTGGCCTCAATATCTTTGACAGAAGCAGACAGTAATGGCTAAGAAATATCCTCTAACACACACATAACCTCTAGAAACTTCCTAACTAATTACCCCACCTAATAAATACCCATAATACATAGGGACACAATTGGGTTTGATTGCACAGCTAGGCTTATAAAGGCCCTGCTGGTCATTGGCTTAGTATATATTATGTACCTATAAATGAACAAGTAAGTCCCCTCTCCAATCAGCTGATAGTTCCATCTCTCAATTTGACCACTTGTACTGTAACCTGAAAGAAAATGTAACATGGCTTATATGCATCCCACAAAGGGGAAAGGCACCACTAGTTTAAGATGTATTTTAACTGCTGTTGAATATTTGCTTAACTAAAGAGAGCTTAAATTTAAATTAGTACACTTTATGTAATAATTAATGTGCCACTCACATTATTGAATGTAATATATGGGCATAAGCACCAAATTCTAAGCAAAAAAGTGTCAATATTGGTTATGATCTGCAGATTCCAGTGACTAACTATAGCAAAATGTGCACATTGTTATATACTCTGGCAACTTCTGCAGTTTAAATACAATAACTTAGTCCTTAAAGTCATTATTGAAAGCATTACCAGCTTGTCATATTGTTTATTTAATTTGTGTATATATAGCTTATGCACACATTCAGCATACCTTTATCAGCATTATTCTGCATGCTTATTAAAGAAGGGTTTACAAAAAACAGAAGTATGTGACCCTTGTGCATACTCACATTATCATTAGTACAGATATTTATAATTTCTGTGTCTGCTTATGTGAAAGGAGGAACAGCACTAAAGAGTTAAACTAAAAGCGATAAACTGTGTGTTAAAACTGTTTCTTAGTATCAGCCTCACTTTATACTGTCCAACCTGGCTTTATCACTATTCCTTTGTACATGTAGTTTGTTAGTCCAGATAAATAAACAGTTAAGAACTTTAACGTGTGGATCAATTGACTGATCTTCCTTTTGAGAGTCTCTTTCCTACTACTGCTAAGGTGTATTATTTTGACTGGACCTTGCAGATGTGGCAGTATGACTGAGCTTCTGTAAACCTCTTGTAATACTCCAACAATTTTCATTCTGAATGTCTGAGTCCAATCTTCTTTCTTCTCCTCAACACTGATGCTTCCGCATTTTGGCACTGCATTGTCTCACTATGTCGTACTGATCTGTTTATGTTTGATATCTCCTTCATTTGCTGATGCTGGGAGAGGTACCTGTTCCACTTGACTGTGTCTGTGTTTCCAAATGCTTTTGGTTATCTTTACCATTTTGCACCTTTTGTTTCTCTAGGCTGTTGTTCCCTCTTTGCAGTCTATTTCTGATAGTTTTGTCTTCTCCATTTGGGGATTGCTGCATCTTCTCTGGAAAGGTTTGCATTATATTATCTCCGGTGCTTTCTTTTTGCCTGGCCTTGTTCCTTGCGTACTTGCGCAGATGAGATCTCTTCTGGTTTTCTAGATTTATTTGCATCCCATTCCATGCCTTTATTTTTATAATGTGTTCCAGTTCTTTTATTGGAGTTTTGTCTGTTTTTTTCTTCCTTATAAAACTGCCATGTTTTTACTCTCTGTATATCTGCGTGTCTTTTCCCATGCTGATACCGTCAGTGTGACTAGATAAGTTACAGTCACTGGAAAGCATATTTCAGTTAGTTTTCTTTTTAAGTAATCTGTTTCTTTTCAGTGTTGCTACAAAATTGCAGAATTTTTTTCCACAAGTTTAAATAACTTTATTGCCATTGTATATCTTTATTTTTCCTACTATATTGGGTAATCCAGTTTCCTGTGGGAAAAGAACAAAGAGCAATAAGCATGTTTCTTGGGTTTTTCAACTCCATTTTGTTCCTTTCAACTAAATGAATTTGCTTTGCTTTGCTCTGCATTCCAAGTTTAATGGTAGTTTCATCACTTTTTTGCTGTATTTACCTTAAAGTCTGACAGTTCTTCAGTGTGTACCTTCTCTGTGATGCCACTTATTTGTTTGTTAAATCTCTGACTTCTGTTTTCCAGCTCATTCACATTCATTTGTACCATGTCACTTTTTTCCTAACTCCTGTCATAGGTTCATAGGTATGTACTAGGCTAATGGCCCTGGGCCCTTTACAAGCCTAGCCCATAGGCTTACACTGGCATCGTGCCATCCGACATTACTTCCCAGTGCATCTGTCGAGTAGAGCCACTAGAGTAAACCCCGGGGTGAATTTTCCATTTCCCATCCACTCATCAAGATTTCTCTTGAAGAGGGCCAGTGAGGTGCTCTGTTTGACATGTATGGGAAGTCTATTCCATAGCATGGGCAGTCTCTGGGTTATGAACCTGTCCCTCCAACATGTTCTGTTGACTGTGGTAATGAGTTTGGGGTCTCTGGAGCATGTGGTGTGGAGGGATTGGGATTTCTTTAGATGTAGCATTTCTAACAGAGCTGGTTCAGACATGGCTTTGTAAGTCAAGCAGAGATCACCTCTAAGTAGGTGATATAAGACAGAGAATAGGTGGAGATTTTGAGTCTGTCCATACAGGACAAGTGTTTAAGGCCTAGGGTCACCTTTGTGAGGTACTTTTGTGGCCTCTCCAGTTGTTGCAGGTGTCTAGTGAGGTACATGCCAAATGGGACATTGTACTCGATGATTGGCCTAATGAGGGAAGAGTAGAGGGAGACAATGACCTCTTTCTTCCTGGATGCAAAACCCTTCGTAATGAGATGTGCCACATAGAAGGACTTTCTGACCACAGTGGCAATGTGGTGGTCAAAAGAGAGGTTGCTGTCAACCTGTGTTCCCAGATCTCTTATGAAGCCTTCTGTGTTCAGTGGACTACCATCGATGTGGTAATTCATGGGAACCGAGTTTTTCCCAAAGGGGATGACGACACATTTTTTGGCATTGATCTTAAGGCCATGGTTCTGACACCAGCCTTTGGTCTCAGTGAGGCTTTTCTGCAGGATATCAACATCACTTAGGGAGTAAATAGCTCCCAACTTGCAACAGTCTGCGAACTTTGTCAGCCAGAGTCCCTTTGTGTTGGCCTGGACTTCAGAGAAGTAGATGCCAAACAGGAGAGGAGCCAGGACAAAACCCTGTGGGACTCCACTCATGACTGGTCAGCAGTCTGACTTGGAGTCAGCTACTTTCACACTGTGGGTTCTATCTGGAGCCAGTGTGCAACCCACCTAGTGATATAGGGGTTGATGCCTAGCTTAGTGACTTTTTCTATGATCCCTGAGTGGGGAATGGTATCAAAAGTCTTGGCCATAGGTTCATAGGTTGGCACTAGGCTATCAGCCCTAGGGCCTATACAAGCCTAGCCATAACAATTCCCTGGCTATTTCTTCCCACATTATTTACTTTCCTGGACCCCTGTCTAGCAGGGCGACTGACATGATCCCTGGGGTGAATTTCCTTTCTCCCATCCAATTGTCAAGGTTCCTCTTGAAGAGGTCCAAAGAGGCACTCTGCTTGACATGTATGGGCAATCTATTCCAGAGTCTGGGGAGTCTCTGGGTCAGGAACCTATCCCTCCAGCATGTTTTGTTTATTGTGATGACAAGGTTTAGATCCCTGGAGCGTGTAGCTCTGAGGGATTGGGATTTCTTTAAGTGTAGCATGTCCAACAGCTCTGGGTTTGACATGGCCTTGTATGTTAAGCAGAGATCGCCTCTGAGTAGACGATATGTGACAGAGTATAGCTGGAGTTTTTTAAGGCGGTCAGCGTAGGGCATCTGCTTTAGGCCTGTGATTCTTTTAGTGAAGTATTTCTGAGGCCTTTCTAGTTGTTGCAGATCAAGGTAGGCTGTATGAACCACCTTGCCTTCATCCACAGCTCTGGTGACTGACTCAAAGACATTGACCAGGTTGAGCAGGCATGATCTACCCTTCACAAAACCAAACTGTGTGGGATTCAGAGTTTGGAGATTTCCTATATCCGTGTTTATTAGGTTCATGATAATGCATTCCATAGCTTTGCATATCAGACTCGTCAGGCTAATGGGGCGATAGTTCCCAGGGTCTGTAGTCGCTCCTCCTTTGTGGAGAGGGATGACTGTAGTAGAGCGCCATTCGGTAGGGACAAAGCCTGAGGTGAGGCTGTGATTTAACAGGGCACACAGGTGTGGTGCCAGTTCACTCTGTAGTTCACGTAGAACACAGCCAGGGATATTGTCAGGTCCCATAGAAGCTGTATTCTTGCCCTTGGACAGTGCTGTTTTAACCTCTGCAGCAGTAATACTGAGTGCCTGACAATCTACTGGTATTGTGATTGGTCCTTTGGGGGGGGGGGGTAAAGTTGTCACTGAATCTGTCCGACAATATATTGGCAATATTTGTTGGCTTGTTATAGTAGATACTATTGTGCAGTAGCTCAGAGCAAATCTGGGTTTTGCCGTGGAGATTATTTACATAACTATAGAAGGCCTTGTGGTTGTGTTTACTATCTGCTGCGATTCGGTTTTCATAGCTAAAGTTTGAGGATTTGCTGAGGGATCTCAACTTTTTGTTGAGGCTGATAAGGGAGTTTTTCCAGTCTTGGGACTTCACCTTATTCTGCATCAGTTTCTTCCTCCTGTTGTTGAGTTTGCTTATGACAGGGGACCACCAGATTGTCTTCCTTTATTTGGAGGAGAGCGTCTTGGTTCTATTGGTATGGTGAGATCCACAAATTTGTGTACGTGTTCGTACAGTGCATTGGTGTATGATTCGGCATCATGCAACTATCCTCCATTTGCATGGGTGCCGTGAAGTTAGCCACCTCTGTTTTTAGGAGCCCACAGTTAGCTTTGGAGAAGTTTTTCACGGTGGTTACCTTTCCGTGTGTGGATTGGGGGGTGGGAGGGTTGTGGATTTCCAAGATGATTAGTTTGTGGTCAGATCTAACCAGGGAGGAGTTGACTGTTGGTGTAGAACAACGGTCACCCATGTTAGTAATGACCAGGTCAAGGATATTGCCACCCCTAGTGGGGGTGAGAAAGAGCTGGTCCAGGGCATTGGAACTAATTAATTCCAGGAAACACTGGGCAAGTGTATTGGTACATGAGTAGTTTTCCCAGTTAATGGAGGGGTAGTTGAAGTCGCCCTGTATGAGAGTTTTAGGTTGGTCCCTAATATTCTCCAGGCTGCTTAGGAATGTGGAGTGTGAGTCTTGGGACATGGTTGGGGACCTATAGCAGGCTATGACCTGAATCACTGTCTTACCCAATGTTAGTGAAGTATCTCTGATGCATTATGTTGGGCTACCAGTCTGGAGGTGTGCGCATCCTTTATGAATAGAGAAACACCACTGCCTTTGGAGCTTCAGTCCAAGTTCTGGGGCCAAATGGTGTAGAATAAGTTATAGCCTGGTAGTGCAGGGATGCTTTCTGCTGCTTTGAACTAGGTCTCTGTTACAGCACAAATGTCGATGTTCTCCATTTTAAGGAGTGCTTCGAGCGAGTGCATTTTGAGATTTAGACTTCTAGCATTAAGCAGCATGACCCTCGGATTGCATTTGTTTGTAGCTGTTATGGTGGTAATTTGGTTTTTGGAACACAGCCTAAAAACGGCACTATAGGGGTGGCAAGAGCCTTGGCCAGTATCCAGAAGCCCAGGGGTGACAGATGCAGGCCATCTCTGGCAAAGCATCAAGGTCTGTCAATCATGTCATCCCAGGCAGACAGATACTGGATCCCCTTGGAATAACACCAGAAACTTAGCCAGTTGTTGAAATCAATCCTTGTCTGCTTGTACTGTGGTATCATTCTGGATGATGGTAGGATGCTGCTCAGGGCTTGGGTCATATCCGCTTGGGCTACATAATTCGAGATCTCTTGCATGTCTCTTTTCATGTAGTCCAGGTAGGTATGTCTCAGGTCATTCACACCCATATGTACAATGACAGAGTCATATTTGTACCTGTTGTTGAGGGACCTGAGTGCGTGCATTAAGTGGTGGATCCTGGCACCTGACAGGCAGCAGACTGTTACTTTCTCCTTATTCAACCTAGTGAGTGGGACATCAGTGTGCCTCACTATCAAGTCACCTATGATTAGTGTGTTGGGCATGCTGTTTTGCCTTAGGGGCTTTGGTTGAGTTGCACAATGTTTAGTAGAGTTATGTGCCTCGTGATTAGTGTTATGTTGTGGTTGTTGAGTACGTTTCTGACTTGGAGGCCTCTGCTGTTTGGGTAGATTTTTATTGAGAGCCTCCGGGAAGGTGGGTGTGTGGCTTGTGTTTTTATGTGAAGGCAGTACTGGTATGTGTTCTGGAGGGCTATGTGTTCCATGTGGTGTGGTGGAAGTGTTGACCTTCTCCTCTTGACCAGCTATTCCGGTCTTGACTGGAGAGTACATGGCTTCCAATTTGGATATACAAGTGCATCTCTTGCAAGTCTTGAGTGTTGGGAGGTAAGAGGAGAGGGATGTCAGTGTACATGAGGCAGTTGCTACATTGCCTCAGGATGCTCAAGCTCACCAAGTTAATAGGAGAAAGCACAGGGAACTAAACTTTAGACATGCCTGGAGGGCGGGCATTAATAATAAGTAATGGAGCTGTTTCCTTGTAGAACATTTAGTGCTGGTAGCACTTTTGTGTGCTACAATAATTGCTACAAGAAGTCTGGTAAAGTGCTAGACTAATAAACTAGTAAAAGTGCAGGAGAGGAGAGAACTAGCAGATCTAAGTGGAAAAATTGAAGAGCAGACTTACAAACAGTCCTCGATACAGCAAATCTATATCTGGACTAGACTAGTTACAGGAGAGGTGGGAAACAAGCGCAAACACAGGTTTTTAAACCACAAAGTTGAAAGAGATGGAAAAACTGCCCAAACAGCCAATAAACTACAATTTCTGGGCCAGAAACCACTTCTCTTGTGGTAGATAGGCTACCTAGTGCTTACCACTCCCACTGTTAAGCTAGAAGGCTTCCCTCCAACACAGAAAGACTTTGGGGGTCTCAGGAGCTTACAGTCCTGGATACAGTAAATCTGTATCTGGACTAGACTAGTTACAGGAAAGACAGGAAACAAACTTAGAACTTTTTTTTTTACAGAAAAGCAGCTAAAACAGTACTAAAAACAATTCCAATGCAGTGCAAACTAGAACACTTGAGTTGTAGCAATATTAAAGCAAGTACAGTTTAAACAAATGCAATTTATTCAAACTGTATTCTGAACTGAATTCAGTTATTGTTTTATTCAACTCTGAACAGTTAAAAAGTGCCAAAAATATACTTATCAGCTCTATGTTTCCAGATTGTTTGAGAAACATACTCAGTCAGAGCACAAGGAGATTTTAGCACTGGTAGATTCTAGCAAAGTATTTTTTTAGTAAAGTGGAAAAGGAAAAAGGAGAAACAGAAGATAATTCAAGGTTAAGAAACTAAGTGGATTGGCCTTCTCAAATGTTCTTTATGTATTAGGTAGAATGAGCTAATGACACTAGACTGGGAGGAGTGTCCCAGATGAAATTTACAGTAGGGGTGGGCACCTGCAAAGCCATCAAGTATAAGAACAAGATACCAATAGGGAGGGAGGATAGGAAACTATTTTAGGCAGAAAACACTACAGAAATGTTTATCACAGCAGAAAAACAGCAGTGAGCCACTAAATGAAAGTGTTAAACAGATATACGAGCAAGGAGACTCTAGAGAATGCTTTTAACTGCAAATAAATCAGTTGTATGATACACTCCTTGGCAGGAAATCAGAACAAACAGACAGATGTTTAACAAATGGAGAAAATTTCCAGTTAATACCTTACACACAGTGAAGCTAGCTAGAAAAGATTTACAAACAGTGTGACAGTAAAAATCTTATTTATCAGGTCCTGTGAGGCAGACTGTTTTAGTACAACTGTGCAGATTAGTTTATAGCTATAGAATACAGTAAAAAGTATGCATCAGACAATAAAAAGTGCTATAAATATCTAGAATAAGCAATAACTAGTAAAAATAAGCAAAAAATAAAAACAGGATACTTAGAGTTTTGGTCAGTGCCCCTCCTCCATTTAGCTGTGTGTGAAATGGCAGAAACACTCACAAGGTAACTTCTTAAGTAACAGAAAGTTGAAACCTCAAACAACTTTAAAAATAAGCTCAAAAGAACCAGTGAGGTGCTTACTGTAAGACCTAGACCAGATAACCCTAATCAGCCAATGACTATAAACACTACACTCTCACTGAAGTGGAAAACTAAGACGGCCTGGAAAATGTGCTCAGAACACACAGCCTTTGCAAACATAACAACTAGGCCCAGAAACACAATCCTGATATTTATCTGATTCTACAGCTATTTCCTTCTTTGTTTTCTGTCTTCCACAGTAGCAGTGATGCAGTTATGTATGTTTTGAAGCACATCCTGAGTGTGGAGTACAGTTGAATAATAAGCCTCCATGTTGTGCACAATCAGACTTAGTCTCTTGAAATTGAATTAGTAACTCTTTTTCCATTTGTTACGATTTTCCTGTCATTTCACTTTCTATTTCTGCTGCCCAATTATGTTGCAGATGCATACCCTCAAGTGTACCTTATTATGCAAAATGTTCCTCATTTGGAGTCTTAAAAAGTTAATGTTCTCGAAGTTCCACTTTTAAAGGGTCTGTCACACATTCAGTGATAACTTTTGTAACTGATATCCTAGGGTTACCACCTGTCCCACTTTGCGAGGGACAGTCCCTTTTTGGGAAGTTGTGTCCTGACCAAAAATATTAAAATGGCAAATGTCCTGAGATTGTAGGACATAATTATGTTCCATATTTCATGTACTAGTTGCATAAAATAGTTATTTCTGTATGTAAAATACCTAAATGTTACACGAAACAGAATAAGCAACTAAACTGCTAGAAGAATAAGCTTTCATTTAGGTAAAAAAGTAAAGTTCTATCCTTTGTACTGACTGTGGGTATGTGTCGGCCTGTAAAATCTGATGTGTGTCCTGAAAATGTCCCACTTTGGCCCTTTGAAAAGGTGGCAACCCTATGATATCCATGGTAAGTAGAACTGAATCATAATAATTCAATAAAAAATAAACTTTTATAAATAAAAAAATAGCACATTTTAACCATCCCGTGAGCTTCCTAGTTGAAGTTTTTAGTAAGCTTTTAGCAAGTGTTCCACATTTTGCCCATTTGTTCCACATTGCGAGAGGTAGTGTCTCTTATTTTGGAGATTGTGCTGGCTAGGAAAGACAATGAGTTAAGCTGCCATTTCTTCCCAGGCGAAGTCACACCACCATCATGGTTTGTTTTAACCTTCCCCATCCTGGCATTGTAGTAAAGCTGTCTCAAAGTCTAGGTCTTCACTTCCATCCCTGGTACCAAAAAACATCAGACACTTGAGTTCTGAGGTTCATTCAGAAAACTACAACTGGCAGTGGGATTGATTTCCCCCTTTTCAAAGGATTCTTCTACATCCATCCAATCAAACCTCCGTTTCTTGCTATCCTATATCAAATCCCATTTCAGGGGGTCCATCAGATCAAATAGAGAAAAGATTTAATTCAAGAATCTGGTGCTAAAGAAATAGACCTTTATTTTCTAAACCTTTATATTAAAATCCCAAAATCCAAAATGCTCTTTCTAGTCTATTACCACTCATTCCACCTCTCGGTTTTCTAGTAACTCTGGATTTAAAAGATGCTATCATCATATTCCAATTTTCAAACATTTTCAGACACATTTTATATTTTTGTGTGCCTGGTTTTCATTTTCAGTTCTCTGCTTTATTTGTTGGGTTGGCAATAACCAAGAATACTTACAAAGTGCCTAGCTCCTGTAAGAGCCCATTGCAGAGTGTAGAACATTAACATTTTTCTATAGTTAGATGACTGCATTATTTTTTGCACACTGTTATAAGATGTCAAGAATTACAGGCTTGAGTAAAAAATATTTTTTTAGTCTGTTATTTAAAGTTAAAATAAATCTTCTCTGAGTCCGTCTCGTAGGATAGTGTTTTCTCATGATGTATTTTCTTCTCATTGCAAAGTGGAATTTTACAAGGTCTAGTTTTTGACATTTTCCAACCAGACCTGGCATTTGTTAGGAAATATCTCAGGATTCTAGGTTTCTAAGGCACTGCTTAAAAATATAAAACAGGTAAGAAAAAAAAAATAAAATGATCAAAGGAAGTATGATTAAAGAGTTGCAATTGATCGACCAGAACTTCAAGTAGTATAGATAGTTTGTGCTTACCAAGGTCATGTGTATTCTAGTGGTACTAGGAGAATCATGGGCTAGTCCAGGTTATAGATCTTCAGAGCCAGCGTTGCTGGAGATGCTGTAGATACTGAAGGAACCAAGCCATGTGTTCTTTAACAGATATCTGGAGGACAAAATAACAGAAGATTTACAGACTATTGTCCAGACAGTGGAGGTTGAATGTATATGTGAAAGAGCTTGAGTGTGTACTTAGTGACACGCTGGGCATGAGGGAATTTTAAACTCTCGACAGCTGCTGGGAAAGGCTAAATGGCAGAAGCATTGTGGTTGCTTATTATGGGAATCTGGTTGGTGGTACTGTTGGCTAGTAGGGAGTTGGCATGTCAATGTCAGAATTTCAAGACTCAGTCCTGAGACATTCCCACATGTTCTTTAACAGATATCTGGAGGACACACATAGGGTGATTCTTCCTGATGTAGTACTTCCCTCGCAGGACTAAAACATCACCCTTTGGAGACCCTATACAGTGCACAGGGGAACCCTATACAGCACCACCCCAGGAGATACCATACTGCATTGGTATGGTATAGTTGAAAAACTATACTTTGTGAAAGTGTCACTAGTAAAACTGATGTCATTATGTGGTATGATTTCTTGACAGAAATCCCCCAAAGGTGTACATGATCCAAGAAGCAGTGTCATCAGAAGACCACTGTTCTATATAAATATTGAATATTCAGCTTGAATATTGAGATTCTTTGAAATGTTTATAACTGTATGATCTGATGTTGTCAATTTTCATTCATTCCTCAACAACTGGGTTCAGATCTGACCCTCGGATCCGACTCAGACACTTTTTTTTTTTTACAGCTTGTGCCTCAGTGAAACTCTCAAGATTCTCACTTACCCACAGTGCTCTATTCCCCTGCTTACCTCAGATCTTGTTTTCCACCTTCACATATGGATGTGGTTACTGTGAGCTCTGGAGTGTTAATCAGATGATTTGTTGTCTTATATTTTTCTCTCCTTGCTTTGAGTATATATTCGATTTATCCTCCCCTATCCTTCACTACTGTAGTTAGTATTCCCTCTCTCCTTCCGATCACCATTGTTTGTATTCTCAAAAAAAAAAGAAGTTTTTCTCTTTTTTGTTCTGTGAATAAGATATTTTGTTAAGATGACTGAAAAGCCTTCTGGCTTTAAAAATTGTAATCAGTGTAGGCACAAAATTCCTCTTTCTGATGCCCATGATTTATGCATCGATTGTTTGGGCCCTGCTCATTTAAACATTGATTTTGAGATCTGCAAAACATTTAATACTCGTGCTTTGGTAGACTGCAAGAATAAGCTAATTCTGAAAGGTCTTCTGCCTAAGGCCTTTTCGGAATCTTTATCTGGGGCTCAGTCCCTCAAAAAGATCATGGAAAAAGGCAGTCGGATCCATCTGGATCTTCCACGCCATCCTCAGATCCGGTTGCAGAGCCTGCTCAGAAAGTTTCTACGAAGTCAGATGCAAAGACTATATCTTTGGATCCATCAGTGTTGGATGTCCGATCTACTTTATCAGATCCAATACCCTCGGAACAGAAACAGTTACCTTCAACCAGGTATGCATCTTCCTTGGAGCTAGTCCCATCCCAAGTGCCATCCACTTTTTTGGAAAGACACCAACATTCCAGATCCCCTTCCGTAGCCTCATCCTCTTATTCTTCCAGGAGCCTGACAGAAGCTGATGTGGATAGGATGGTTGGTGTAATGGTTAAGGTGTTTACCTTACAGATACAAGGTGCAGGCTTTGAATATCACATGGGGTAATTAGCTAGGCTTAAAATGGCTCACAAGAGCAGTTAGCCTAGTAGTGATCTATGAACCTATGATGAGGAAGTTTCTGTCGGCACAAACTCAAACGGGAGTTCTCCCGAATCCTCCCCCTTCAGGTCCGGAGGACCTTACCAGTACTACTCCACCCATCTTGGCTCCTTCTTCGATCTGACGCTTGGCTTCAGAGCCCTTGGATCCAAGTATTCTGGGACAGTCCATGTCAGAGCTGAAGATTTATGTATCTTTGGCTTCGATACTTTCTCTGAGTGTACCAGTTCTGAACGTGTCGGAGCCAGATGACTCTTGGAGCTGAAGCATTGTTGTCTGGTTCGAGGTGTTAGAGCCAACTCCAAAGTTGTCGGAGCCATCTCTACTCCTCCAAGCTTTGGCATTGGACAGCTTGACCCCAACTTCTGCCTCAGGTGGATTGCCTTTGGGTCAGACGAAGATGACGGTTCAGAAGCATGTCTTCTCAGCTCTGTCGGCTTCCTTTTCTCCAGAGTGGTCTGCCTTTTTTTTTCTTTTTAAACACCTTTATGGAATTATCTCTTGTAACATACTCAGATTCACATTTATACAAAAGTAATCAAACTATTAACAAATTAACATTAACGTTATACTTCACATATATTGCTATATATCATATAATCTAAGCAACATTATATAAATTATTCAATTCCTGACCTCTTTTTTTTTTAAACAAGAAACATCTTTATTAAACCATCACTTATGCCATAAGCAATCATACATTTATATAAATGAAAACAAACCACACCAACACAATCCTAGTTGCAAGCATTTTACATCACAAACCATACTGACACTCTCCCAGTTGAAAACATTATACATTATTTATACTCTACCCAATCATTTTCAGTCAAACATTACATAGCTCATTTAAGTCCTGCCTTCTTTTAAACTTCATTCCCTGTATGTATTGTTCCCACAATTCCCAGTTTTTCCTATGTAGTTTGCTCCTACTGTTTTCTAAAGATATCAATTCCAGTTGTTTTATCTCTGTTACTATATTCACTACTTCTAATGTAGTTGGTTTAGATTTTGATTCCCATTTTCAAGTAATTGCTTTTTTGGCAGCCACCATAATTAAATGCAGCAAGGCCTTACCATGTCTAGGAAATGCCGATTCTCTATCATAGTTCAGAAAAATCATCTCCCTTGTCAGACCAATCTGCCCACCCAGCATCTTTGACAGTGCATCCCACAAGAAATCCTTAAAGTCTGCCAGCCCACTGAACTCCCAGAAAATATGTTCCCAAGTACCTCTTTATTCTCTGTCACACGTCCATCATTTGCTATCTACCTGAGGAAAATTTCTCTCGAGTCTGCTTGGGGGGTATAAAAAATATCTATTTAAACACTTCCAAGCAAAAATCCTAAATATTCTATAGTTTTGCATATTTGGGTGACATACAAATTTCCTCCCATTATAATCCGCGGTGGTGGTGCTGCGGTAGCGTTGTCGCCTCACAGTAAGACACTGTTCGGTTCGATTCTCAGCTAGAGCGTCTTCTGCGTGGAGACATGTGTGAATGGACATACCTTCGTTGAAGGTTGTGCATCAGGGCTGGTAACTCGGCACATAAAAATCAACTACCAATCATTAGTGGACCGGAGTTCCGCTGTGGCGACCCCTAACCGGGAAAAGCCGAAAGACACAAACAAACAAATTTCCTCCCATTGTCTTTGTGAATTGGTTATCAAATCTCTCTTCTCAATCCTTTCTAACCTCATACATATTTCCTGCCATTGTTTCTTTGTGAAATGGTTATCTAATCTCCCTTTCCAATCCTTTCTAACCTCCTTTGATTGATTCTTAAAGTTATCATGCAATATTTTACATGCACTAATAATTATTCCTTTTTAATGGCAGCTTCTGTTCTAGATTCTACCAAAAACTCTACCAGTGCTGGTCTTTCATTTAGGACCCCACTATTTCTTTTTTTTTTACCTCTTCTCTGATATCACTCCTTGATAGGGAAGGCAATCTCTAACCTGTAGTCCAAATAATTTCAAGACATCTTCCCATTCTATTACCTTTCCCTCTCTAGTTATTTGCTCCCAATACCTTGGTTCCTTTGCCAATTTTCTGCAATAAATTCCAGCCCCCTCTTGCCTGTTGTCTGTATCCCTAATCACAGTCATCCCTATCGGCAGAATCTCCTTTCTCCATTCCTGCCTTGGCTTAGGTCTTAGAATACTTTCTGATACTTTATGAATATAATATTCTGTATGATTATTGTTATTCTCCTTAAATGCCTGCATCCAAAATCCCAGTGTCTTCCTGTTTCTTGAGCTCCCCCCTGTTTCAACATCATCCCTTTCCACTTTGAATGATAGTTTTCTGCTTGTGCTATGTATAGAAGCCTTACTTGTGTAGCTCTGAAATGCCCCTTCAGATTAAGTAATCCCAGTCCGCCCTGTTCTACTGGAAGTATCATCTTATCCCACTTGACTCTTGCCGTCTTCCCTCCCAGATAAAGTTATTCAGGTCTTTATCAATTGATATCTACAACTTCTCTTATGGTTGATAAAATATGCCTGACCTGTGTATAAGACTAAAGGGACTAAAAACATTTGATTGATTGTGTCTTACATATATGTATAAAAAAGCTTCTATTTTCTTAGTTTTTGTATTATCTTTTTATTCTCTTCCCGTGTATCCTTAGCTGCCACACCAGAATAATTTTTAATCCATACTCCTAAATACTTAATTTTATCATGTCCCCATAAATATGGATATTGCTGAACCAGTTCATGTATGGGTGCATAATTTACCTCTATTGCCTTTGTGTTAGCTTCATTAATTTTGTATCCCAAAAAGATTTTAAACTATGTTAAAATGTTCCTCAACACTGTAATGTCTCTTTTTGTTTTTGTCAGGTATAAAATAATATCATCTGCAAATAGAGCTAGCTTTTCTTGACTACCATGCCAATTATATCCTTGAATTTCTGAGTCCCTAATTTCCTTTTCCAGTGGTTCTAAATGTAATACAAATAACAAAGGGGAAAGAGGACACCCCTGCCTGGTCCTCTGCTCAAGAGGAAATTATCAGAGAAGACCCCGTCCACATTAATTTTCACCTCCAATTCCTCATATAGCCTCCTAATCAGTCTTATAATGTTTTCAGGAAATGCAAATTCTTCCATTGCCCTGCTCATAAAGTCCCAGCTTACTCTGTCAAATGCTTTCTCTGCATCAAGACCCACCAACAACAATGGTATTTCCTTACATTCTGCTTCCGTCTGGATCATCATTGTTCTGTTAATGTTGTCAAATGTTTGCCTCCAGTCCACAAAACCACATTGATCCATATCTATCAATTTTGGCATTACTTTCGCCTGCTATCCTAACTGTTAGTAATTGAGCCTCATCTACCTCTAACCTTGGCATATTTAATTGTTCCATAAACATTTCCATTTGTATCTTTACTTGATTTCCATATTTTTCTGCTTTATGCAGACTTTCATAGAATTTCCGAAATATTTCTAATACCTCTACTGGATCTTTTGTTACCTTCCTTGTTATAGGCTTCCTAAGCTTGGTGACAGCCCTTTCTACTTTCTGTTGTGTGAGTCGTTGTGCTAAAAAAGATTGTGCTCTACTGTTATTATCAAAAAACAATTGCTTAACAGTAGTCTTTCTAAACTCATGCATATTATCAAGGTAATCCCTTATTTTCTGCTTAGCATTTTGCAGTTGATCCTCTTCTCCTATTTTGCAATACTTTTAACATTTGTCAGTCCCTCTAAATAATTCTTGTTACTTATTAACCATAGCTCCCTTTCTTTTATTTCTACCATATTTTTAAAGTCTACCTTAATTTTATCCCACTCCCTAGCTATATTTTCAGAAGAAATTTCTATCCTCTCTAATAGCTCCTGATTAATCTCCACTACCCATTCCTTAAATTCCTGTGTTTTTAACAGATAGGTGGGAAAATGCCAGTGTCTCATTTTTATTTCATTACCCTGTGTTTTTATTATAGTTATTATTGGCACATGATCTGAAATAGTTATTGGGTGTGTATCAAGATCTTCAATTAAATGCTCATGTTCCTGTGAAATGTAAATTCTGTCTAGCCTAGCCCAGGTTTTATATATTGGGGAATAATATGTAAATTCACTCTGAACTCATATTACCGAATTCACATCTTCCATGCCAAATATTTTCTTTATTTTTCAAAAATCTACCTTCCTTTGTTATTCTTTCCCTTCTGGGCCCCCCACCCCAGACATATCTCCACTGTTGCAAATCACATTCCAGTCCCCACCTATAAGTAATATTCCTTGCTGAAAACTAATTATTTCTCCCAGAATTTTCTTAAGCTCCATTATATCAGTTTTAGGTGGAAAATAAATACATGCCAGTGCAATCCTCCTCATTTGCAAGTAGCCCCTTAGCACTGTAAATATGCCATTATTCTCTTTTTTACCCTCTTCTATCACTATTGGAGCTTTTCTTGCAATTAATACAAGTCCTCCTTTTTTCATTTTTCCCAGTCACTCCTCTTAATAACCATCTTGAAAACATTTCTTTATCAAATTCCCATATTCAGTTCCTTTCTAAGTGTGTCTCCTGTAACATAGCTATTTGCACTCTACATTTTTAATATAGTTCAGTACACTTTCTTTTTTGTATTTATCTGTGAGACTGTTAACATTTAAAGACATTACAGAAAGGATCATTGCATTAAAAAGTTATTATTCTATCATTGTTAATCTTTTCTTATTATATTTACGTTGTATTCCTGTGAGATAATCTGTAATGTAAATGTGCAATGTGTACTATGTATTTGTATTTTTCTGGAGCTTTTCTACCCAGGACTCCATTGAAAATGGGCTCCTTGTAGCCCATTTGGTCTATCCTGGCAAACAAACTGCAAATAAATAATAAATAATAAATAAATACATAAATTATTCCCACATTTTATGTATAACATATTTTTTGCTAAATGTCGAGTTCCAGCTTTTGTGTTACATGTATACACTGATTGACAAGTTGAACTTTTATACAGTTGCTTTTTGTCATATCCATTTGAGCCTATGTCGCATGTTATAGAACTTTTTGTTTTATTGAAACCCCCTCAAACAAAAAACAAACACACCGCCAATACCCCCCTAAAACCTATAAACTCAATACTAACACACAGAACTATGTACATATTCAAATACTGAAGTTTTACCCTCCTAATAGGAACAAAAGTTCCAAACTGACAGCCAAACTCACATACTTGGGTTAACCTAAAAGAAAGGTTAAACATGCTAAGACGCATGGTGCAGCCTCTGCTTCTACTAAGTGCTAATTGGTTTTTTCTTTTCTTTATAGCTGTCCCAGCTGGGAAAACCCCTGAATGCTTTATAGAACATTTTCTCCTAGTCAATTTCTATTTTCAGTTTTTTTTCTTCAGCCAGTCACTCTCCACCAGACTGTAGCCAGTTTCTCTTTATCAGATATCCCCATGGAGACACAAAAGTGGCCTGCCTTTGATATGGTGGAATGAGCATCCTCTGCTTCTGGAGGACTGACAGTTCAACCTCCCCCCCCCCCGGATCTTCTGTCTGGATCCCATATGTCTTTTTGCCCTGAGCCTCATCACTCTACTCCACAGGGACAATCAGTCTGAAGTCTCCAGGTTACCCAGCAGGGTGTTCTTATTTCTTCCTTTACTTCTCCTGAACATCACACTGAAGAAATCCCTAGGAAGAGAAGGTGCAAAAGGAGGTACTTGGACTCTCCTCTACAGTCAGTCACTGAAGATACTGATTTTGCTGAGGGGGAAGGGTCCACAAAATCACCACCTGATGACATCTCCTGGAAATCCTTAAGCAAAGAGGTGGCTGGTCTGTCGATTGGGTCTGGCCTCTCTACCTCCTGGGTGACTCTGCCCACTGACGAACTCATTGATTTGGTCTCTAGGCAGCCATGGAAAGAACCTGTCACTGTTGAGCTGATCCCTGAGACCAGACAGGATTCTGGCATCACCGAAAAGAGGAGAGTTTTAGAACAAGGGAGTACCAGTAGATGCCATGGTCATAGCGGCAGCCACTAAAAAAGAACTTGCAGGACAGAGTTCATCTGTCCATCCATCTGACAGAGAGTCCAGGACTTTGGGCAGATTTAGGAAGCGTGTATAAGCTTCAGCGACCTTTGCACTCAGGTCACTGAATTATTTGGCACAGTTCAGTAGATTGCAGAGAGATTTGATTAAAGAACTCACCGACTGTCTTGCTCTCTCTCTCCTGGACTAGTACTTCTGAGGCACAGAGCTCAATTGCCTCACATGTGGCTAACTTACAATCAATCACAGATTAGTCCATGAGGCTTATTTCACATGTAGCTGAAGGTTGCTCAAGGGTAGAGGGTTCAGGCATTTCCATTAGGAGGCATGCCTGGACACACTTTTGTGATTTTGTGGAGCCCTTCGAGTCTTTCTTCGTCAGTTAACCATTTAACAGAAGATGTTTGTTTGGCCCTAAGGTAAAGGACACACACTCCAGGTGTGAGCAAGATGGTAAGACCCTATCTGTAGTGGGCGTATGTTTTGTGAACCCTCTAAGATCCTTCTCTAGGAATCAGTGAGGTAGTTGAAAGATGTGATTCAGAAAGTCCCAGGGTCCTTTCCAAGATCCAAATGGAGATAGTTCCTCCAGGGGCAGAGAGGAAACTCTAATGGAAGACACTGTTCAAGCGTCAGAGGAGGCCTGCAAAACCAGGGGTCTGGAGATTCCTTCTCTGACAAACTACCCGCCTGAATGGAGGCCCAATTTCCTGACTCTGGAGGCAGTTGGTGGTCATTTATCTCTGCACATCAGAGCCTGGCTAGACATTACAAAAGATACATGAGTGAAGAGGATTATTTTCCCAGGTTATATAATTCCCCTTTCTCTAACCCCTCCTGCAACAACAAACAACATTCCTGATGTCCCAACCCAGTCAGAGGAAAGTAGCAGCTCTAGAAATAATAAAGTTGCTAGAAAAAAAAGTCATCCAAGAGGTCCCCCAGACCAGAAAGTGTTCAGAACTTACTCAAGATTATTTTTAGTGCCAAAGAAAACAGGGGACTGGAGACAAATTTTGGATCTCAGCTATCTGAACAAATCAGTTCAGCATACAAAGTTCCATATGGTCACGGTTCATTCCATTTTGCCATTCCTGCACAAGGTCAACTGGATATGCTCGACAGATCTTCAGGATGCATACTATCACATAAAAATTAACAGCTGATCCAGGAGATACCTACTCTTCCATCTGGGAGCCAAACATTACCAGCTCTGAGCTCTTCCCTTTGGCCTCATGACAGCCCCCAGGGTGTTCACCAAATGCATAGCAGTAATAGCAGCTCACTTGAGACTTCAGACATTCCGGGTGTTTCCTTACTTGGGTGACTGATTCATGACCACTCCAACCAGGCATCTCCTGATGAAAAAAACAAGATTATGTACTCCGGCTGTGCTGTCATCTAGGAATAACCATCAACCACAGCAAATCTCAGTTAGAACCATCTCAGAAATTAGAGTTCATAGCGGCCTTGTTCGACACAGTATCATTGACAACCCACTTCCTGTAACAAGGGTACAGACTATTCAACTTCAAGTCAAAATGATAATTCACAGTTCTCCCCTCTCAGTGCGATTGATTCTACAGGCCTTGGGATCAATGTCTGCTGCAATAGTTCTAGTTTCGCTAACAAGATACTATATGAGAATTCTTCAATGGACTTTAGCAACTCAGTGGTCCATTCTGCATCAGCCTATGTCCAACCAGATCAGGATAACTCAGGCATGCAAAAAGTGCTTTGTGTGGTGGACTAGGTCAGATCAGGTAATATAATTTCGTACATTCATTTTTCCTCAGCCCAAAGCCATAGTGACCATGGATGCTTCACAAATTTGGTCAGGGGGGGCATTTCTTGGGAAAGACATTCCAAGGCAATGGTCCCTCGAAGAGGCCAACACAACTATCCGTGTCCTGGAAATGCGAGCAGTGCAATTCAAATGGACAATATGTCAGTGGTATGCTACATCAACAAACAGGGAGGGACCAGTTTTTACCCCTTGTTTCAAGAAGCTCTGAGAGTGTAGCAATGGGTTATCTCATCCAGTCGATTTCTGATAACTATGTAGATTCTGAGGGAATCCAAGGTAATAGCAAACAAGTTGGGCAGGTCCATTTTGTTACCTCACGAGTGGTGTTTCAACATGAGAGTTGCAGAAAAGATATTACGTTAATGGGGTCAGCCTTGCTGCAACCTCTTTGCATCTCCCCTCAAAAAGTGCAGCAGGTTTTTTGCTCTAATCTCCTCACTGGGGGAATCACTGAGAGACGCTGTCCTTCATGATTGGCTCCTGGTCTCCTCTATATATATCCCCCAACCCCCTTAATCCCCAAATTTCTACAAAAAGAATTTAGATTGAAGAGCAAAGTCATCCTCATTGCCCCTTATTGGCCCCATCATATTTGTTTTCCCTTTCTTTGGCCTGATCTAGTTTACCCTCCATGGATTCTGGATCCAACTCCAGACTTCTTGTCGCACTCAACAGACACAGTTCAACCGGACATTTCTGGCATAAAGCTGACCACATGCTTTCTGCACTTCCATTGATAGTCAGACAACCTGTGGTCTCCTCCCCTGTTCGTCGTATACTTTTATCTTCCCATAAGGCTTCCACTAGGAAGATTTACAGATTTAAATGGAAAAGATTTGTTTGTTGGGCACAAAAGGAAGACACTAACCCTTTTGCAGCACCAACACATAAAGTTCTTGAGTTTCTGGCTACAATCTTTAATGAAGGGGCTAGTTCCTCTACTATTAAAGTACAACTAGCTGCCATTTCTAATTTTCATATAGGGATTAACAGTTCCACCTTAGCCTCCTCAAAACTTTGTAAAGCTTTTATGAGGTGTACCCTTCTTCTGAGAGCACCTTTTAAAGATCCAACTCCACCATGGGATTTAAATTTGGTATTACAAGCTTTGACTCAATCTCCTTTTGAACCATCAGCAAAATGTGAACTAAAGATTTTACCCTGGAAAATTGTCTTTTTGGTAGCTATAACTTCTACTCAGAGACTTTCTGAACATAAACCTTGTCTTCCAAGCCTTCTTATCTCATATTCAATAGAGAGGGGGTAGCACTTCGAACTAACCCTTCCTTTCTTCCTAAGGTGGTGTCAGAATCTGACATCAGTCAGTCTGTAAATCTTCCAATTTTATTTCCAAATTTCACAAACAGAGGAGAATACATATTGCATTTGTTGGACTTTCACAGGCAGTTATGTTTCTATTTCCATAGAACAAAGAATTTCAGGAAAACTCTATCCCAACTGTTGAGGAATGAATGAAAATTGACATCAGATAAAGAATTTATGTACTCACCATAACATTTCATCTGTGTTGTCCATTTTCATTCTTCCTCAGCTCCCCTCCTTTCAACCCCCTACCATTTAGTATGTGACTGTTGGAAGAACAAGGATGTTGTAAGGGAATCAATATTCCTTCTTTTGAGCTCAAGGGTTTGGTTCCTCATACTACTGTTCTAATACTCCTATGATGCTGTAAGGTCAGCAAACAAGATCTGAGGTATGTAAGAGGAATAGAGCATTTTGGGTAAACAAGGAGCTCGAGAGTTTCATGTGACCTTGAGCTGTAAACAAATTAGTTGAGTCGGATCAGAACCCAGTTGGTGAGGAAGAATAAAGCTGGACAACACACATGGAATGTTATAGTGATGTTTAGAATATGTGTAGCCTAGAAGACAGGACAAGCAAGCATAAAATAATTATGTTTGCTAGACACAAAAACTTATTTTTATTATGGATATGGTGTTCCTACCTATGGATTCCTCTCCTAAAACCATTAGGCTCAAGACCAATAAAAAGCTCACACAGAAAAGTAAACACCTCTCTCCTCCTTCTACCCCTTTTGTATAAAAAGGATCTCAGGAGGATTCATTCACTTTTGCACAGGGCTTATTTGAAGTCACTCAAGTCTGTTTAGCCTTCTCTTCCAGCTTCTTTCCTAGAAGAAAGAAAGAGAGCTCTCTTTTTATCTTTCAAAGAAGATTAACTTCTCTGTGACTCTGATAATGAGGGTTTAGATTACATCTCTCACTTATCTTCTTCTACCCCTTGGAGTCTAAATCCAAGGATACTCTTTCCATGGATTCTTTTAATAAGGAAATCTATTTTGAAGATACTATCTCAAAAATAAAATATTTTTTTAGATGTTAAAGATTATTTAAGAAAATATGTTTTTAGGTGGAAAGGTAAGGAAGTAGCATATCTCAAAAAATATATTATGAGTTACTTAATATGGGCTGTCATCCCAGAGGGACCTTCAGTGCAACTTCTGTCTCCCCAGACTGTCTAACCTTTCCTTGCAATAAAACATTGCAGGTTGTTTTACCTGACCTGACATGTAAGATTATTTTACAAGAACTCTTTTATAGACCCTACTATAATTTCATTAAATGAGGACTGAAATTCAAAATCTTTTTCTTCTGCCATCCCTGTAACCAGACAGTCATGCCTTTGGCAGGTTTGACGAGAAGTTATACAATGTTAAGTTGTCAATCTCGCCTTCATTCTTGCTTGATGGGTTCGGAGCCGATCCCTCGGCTCCGACTCGGCACTTGCTAAGCTCGAGAGTCACTTTTACCAGCTCGAGGCAGCCCCATATCCCATGATGCAAGGCGGTAAGTACCCAGATCTCGTTTGCCACTTCGCTTATGAGGTCCTCCTTTTACCAGCTCCTGGTAAGTGATTCACTTTGTTGATATTTAAGCCCCTTTTTGTAAAAAAACCTTTAATTTTTAGTTATAAGTTAATTATATAGTTTTTCTGACAGAAATTCCCTGTCTCTTCTAATTTTTTTTTTAGAATCCCATCCCCTCCCTGTTAGGGTGTGTGTGTTTGTTTTTATAGTAATACCTTTTTGGTATTTTATTTAATTTAATTTTTGACTGGTGTGTGTGTGTGTTTTGTGAAGCACCATGTCAAAGGAGAGGGTCTCAGGTTTTAAGAAGTGTGACTCGTGCTGTCAGAAGATGTCTCTGACAGACGGTCACACTTCTTGCCTGTATTGCCTGGGGCCTCTTCACCTGCAGGACTCCTGTGCTATTTGTCATTCCTTCAGCCAGAGAGTCCTGCAGGAAAGACGTCTTCAAGCTGATACTTAGGGGCCTTCTTAAGCGGAGGGCTCTCCGCTAAGTCGGCTCCATCAAAATCAGCCAAATCTTCCAAGGCCCAGGCTTCTGTGTCTAAGCCTGCGGCCTCGGCTCCGACTTCGTTCGAGTCGAGATCGGCTCGGCTGGAGCCGATTCTGGCTTAAAGCCTTCGGCACGAAGGCTATCGGTGCCGATTCTGCATCGACCGCCGGTGTCGGCTCGATCGGTTCCGACCACCATGTGGCACAGGCATCGGTGTCGGCTCCGATCGGCTCCGACACCGTTACTTTTGTGGCTGTATCGGCTCTGGCTGGAGCCGATGCATCGAAGCTTCCTGTCAGCTCCGATAAGTCTTCGGCTCCGACAGGATCTATAGTATCGGTTCCGATGGCTCATTCCAGGAAGAGGTCGAGGTCTCCTTCCTTGGAGCCGATACTTCGGCTCGGCTTCACCTCTCCTTTCGAACGGAGCCATCGGAGCCGATCTTCAAGGTCATCCAGACTTTCAGACCATGACCTAGAGAGTGGTCAGCAGATTACTTAAGTCACAGGTACTGGCCCAAATGTTACATAGTCCGTCTCAACAGACGACTGTTGGTCCACACCCCGTTACAGTTCCTCCTTCAACTCTACCCCAGAGCTTGGAGTTGGAGTCTTCGGGAATAGTTACTGCTACGGCTGGAGGACAGATACCCCCTTCTGTTCCTTCAGCCTCTACTCTTATCTCCTCTTCGAGACCTTCCTTAGATCGATTCGGTGGTCGGGCTTCCATGGTCTCCTCCGAGGGGGTGAGTGGCATCGGACCCTTGTCCGAACCCACTCTTCCCCTTGGAGCCTCGGCCTTGGTGAGCTCGGCTCCGACATCTGCCTCGGAGACTTCCCTTTCGGTGGTCCCTGGAGTTCCTAGTTCTTGAACGGGTTCTCTCGGACCTGCCTGGGAGGGGAGCATTCGAGGTGATGAAGAGTGTGCTGGCCACTGGTATCAGTCAGCAGTCTGTTCCCGTAGCTCCTCCCTCTATAGTGCCTGTTGACATCTCTGCCACTTCTCTTGCTATAGGACCCAGAGATCCTCCGCCTCAGGTTTCCCCATTGGGAATTTCCCCCTCTTCCGAGGATTCTCCTGATGTTACTGGAGAACCTCCTAGGAAGAGGACTTGTAAGAGGAAACATGTAGACTCCCGAGTCTGTCACTTGGATACTGACTTTGATGAGTCAGAGGGATCCCTAGATCCCCTCTGAGGATGTCTCCTTCTCAGACATCCTAGAACTCCTTAAACAGAGGGAAACTGGCCCACCAACAATCCCTCTGAGGATGAGTCAGTATACCTAGAGGCGTTTGGATCTCGGCCCTCCACCTCCTGGGTGTCTCCGCCTTCGACCCCTTATGCAGGTTATTGCCCGAAGGCGTGGGCAGCTCCTGACTCTGTAGAGCCAGTCCCTAGGAGGCCTTCAAAATTTATCACTGCCCGGTGACAAGCAATTCCTCACTAAGGGTGTCCCCGCTGATGCCATGGTGGTGGCTGCGGCCACCAAGAAGGAACTTGCAGATCCTTCCGTACCGTCCATCCTCCTAATAAGGACTCTAGGACCATGGATAGGTACGTGGCGGATGTTTTCCTCAGCAACCTTTGCTATGCGTTAAGCTGAATTACCTATGTCACTTCACCAGACTCCAGAGGGATATCCTTAAGGAACTGGGTGAAGTAGTACAGGATCCTACAGCTGCAGGAGCTCAAGAAAAGATTGCTTTGCAGCTAGGAACCCTTAATTCCATTGCAAACTCCTCCATGCGGCTAATATCTTATGCTGCTGATGGAGCGAGTAGAGCCGCAGGTACAGGTGTGGCTCTTAGTCGCCAAGCCTGGATGCGGCTATGTGATTTTGCTGATCCCTTTAAGGCGTCCTTCACAAACTCTCCCTTTGATGGGTCAGCTTTGTTTGGCCCTCAGGTGAAGGAAACTTTGACCAGGTGCGAACAGGACGGCAAGACTCTTTCTGCTGTAGGAGTCCGTTTTTCCACCCCTTCTAGACCTTATCCCAAAGGACAGAAAGGTGGCAAAATGTGGTTCCGTAAATCCCAAGGAGTCACGCCGGATTCACGTGGTCAGTTTACCCCTAGAGGCAGAGGGGGTAACAACAACAGACGCCGCTCTAGAGGCAGAGGGGGTCCAAAAAACCAGGGAAACAGAGAGCCTCTCTCTGACAAGCCCTTTCAGCATCCCTGAGATGTTGCCCGGCTGTCCCTCCTTGGAGGCAGTCGGGGGAAGATTATCACTGTACCCAGAAGCCTGGCATTCCCTCACTCAAGACAGATGGGTACAGTCGATAACATCCAAGGGTTACATAATTCCTTTCGAGGAAAGTCCCTTCCCCTCAAATTCCCTTCCAGATGTACCACCCGGTCTAAGGGAAATTGCAGAGTTAGAAGTCTCAAAACTACTGCAAAAAAGAGCCATTCAGCCAATTACAATAGACCATTCAGAGCCCGGAATCTACTCAAGGTTCTTTTTGGTCCCCAAAAAGACGGGAGACTGGAGACCAATATTGGATCTCAGCAGACTCAACAAGTCTGTCAGGAAGACAAGATTCCGAATGGTCACTCTTCAGTCAATTCTGCCCTTCTTACAGAAGGACAACTGGATGTGCTCAATAGATCTTCAGGATGCGTACTATCACATCAAAATTCACAGACGCTCCAGGAGATTTCTCCGCTGGCTGGGGTCCAGTCATTTCCAGTTCAGAGCCCTGCTCTTTGGTCTCACTACAGCCCCAGAGTGTTCACCAAATGCATGGCAGTGGTCACGGCTCACCTGAGGCGTCAAGGATTCCAGGTGTTTCCATATCTCGACGACTGGCTCCTGTCAGCCACCACCAGGCATCAGCTTATACAAGCCAGGGATTACACAATAAACCTTTGTTCTCATTTGGGCATCTCGATCAACTTGAAAAGTCATCCTTATCGCCCTGCCAGTCTATTACCTTCATAGGCGCAAACTTAAACACTGTTCGGATGTCAGCTACCCTTACAGATCAAAGAGTTTCAGACATTCAGAGTCATGTCAGGATCATTCTGGCCAACAAGAAAGTACAGGCCAGAATGGTTCTAAAGGTATTAGGTCTCATGGCTGCGGCCATTACTCTTCTTCCTGGCTCGATTCTACATGCGCCTTCTTCAGTGGATGCTGTTCACACAATGGTCATACCAACAACTTCCAATCGTCACCAGATTCTGGTGACACAGACATGCAAAGAGCATCTTGCTTGGTGGATCACATCTCCTCAGGTTCACCAAGGCAGGTACTTTGTACCCCATCCCCGATAGCCACTGTCACCACGGATGCCTCCCTGATCGGGTGGGGGTCATTATCAGGGCAGGATGGTTCATGGGGCGTGGCAGCCGTTCGAGTACCATCTGCACATAAATGTCCTGGAGATGAGAGCAGTGCTTTTAACGTTGCAAGCCCTCAACGACTTTCTTCCCGTAGGGACAATTGCAGTCCACACAGACAACATGTCTGTAGTTTGGTATATCAACAAACAGGGCGGAACCAAGTCCTACCCCTTGTGTCGAAGCGCTCAGACTATGGCAATGGGCGATCTCCTCTCATCGGTTTCTGGTAGCAACGCATATCCCTGGGAAAACCAACATTGTAGCGGACAGATTGAGCAGAGCTATTCTCATGCCTCACGAGTGGTCTCTCAAGCAATCTATAGCGGAAGAGATTTTTCTGGAATGGGGTCGTCCATGTTGCGATCTTTTTGCTACTCCCTAAAACAGCAAATGTCCAGACTTCTTTTGCCTCTTCCCTCTATCAGGCCATCCCCCCAGAGACGCTCTGACCCAGGATTGGCCCCAGGGACTTCTTTATGCCTTCCCTCCATTTCCTCTGATCCCTCAGGTTATCCAGAAAGCTACCGTTTTGAGAGCCAAATTGATTCTCATTGCCCCTTACTGGCCTCGACAAGTTTGGTTCCCGTTCCTTCATCATCACCTTTTGGTGCAGCCGTGGCATCTGGACCCAGTGCCAGATCTTCTGATTCACCAATCGGGTCAGCTGCACTGGTCAATCCCTTCTCTCAACCTCACAGCATGGTTGCTCCACTTCCTTCCTTAGCCAGGCTTCCTTTGATCTCTAACCCAGTTAGAGACATCATAGTAGCTTCGCTAAAATCCTCTACCAGGAGGATTTATACAAGCAAATGGAAACGTTTCTCTTATTGGGCTAAGGCCAAGAATATTGATCCCTTTACTGCCCCTGTTCAGGCAGTCATGGATTTCTTAGCAGAGATTTTTCATGCAGGCTCCTCTTCTTCCACAGTCAGAGTTCAATTGGCTGCTATTTCCAATTTTCATGTCAGGATAGCAGATCATAATATTATGTCCCATAGGCTCTGCAGGGCCTTCTTGAAAGGAATTTTCCTACTAAAGCCTCCAATCAGGAATCCTCCTCCTCAGTGGGATCTAAATTTAGTGCTGACATCTTTGATTCTTCCCCCCTTCGAGCCAGCTGCTTCTTGTTCCCTGAAATATCTTTCTTGGAAAACTTTATTCCTAGTGGCTATTACATCGGCCAGGAGGGTGTCTGAACTTCATGCTCTTTCGGTTCGACCCCCCTATTTGGTTTTTCACAAAGACAGAGTATCTTTGAGAACTAACCCAACCTTTTTGCCTAAGGTCGCTTCAAAGAACAATTTGAATCAATCTATTGATCTCCTGTATTTTTCCTAACTATTCAGATAGAGCTGAACAAAAGCTACATTATCTTGATGTCCACCGTCAACTTAGATATTATTTGGACAGAACAAAAAAATTTAGAAAATCTGATCAACTTTTTGTTTCCTATGCGGATAATAAAAAAGGCCTTCCTGTCTCTAAAGTGACTTTGTCTAGATGGCTTTCTTCGGTCATCTCTGAAATTTATCTGCTCAGGGGAAAACAACTGTGCTCAAAACCTAAAGCACATTCAACTAGGAGCTTAGCTACTTCTACAGCTTTTCAAGCTAGACTTCCTTTAGACACTATTTGTGCAGCGGCCACTTGGGCCACTCCTCACACTTTTGTTTCCCATTACAAATTGGACTTGGCCTCCAGGGACAGAGCCAGTTTTGGCTCTACAGTCCTCAAGAGTTTGTTCCATTGAGCCACCCAGGATAGAGGTGCTAGGGACGCGGTCCCATCAAGCAAGAATGAAGGCGAGATTGACAACTTAACATTAAGAAGTTATGTACCTACCATAACGTTCCATGTTAGTTGTCTTCTCTCGCCTTCTTTCTTGCGACCCTCCTTCCCCCTGGCCTGGACAGACCTTGTTATAAGAAACTGTTATGCTGAAGACCATTCAGACCTGGTCCTTCTTCCATCTGTAGTTTTCTTTCTTTCTTTGGGAAGTATTTTATGCTTGGTGCTATTGCCCTTTGTCATCAAACGAGATCTGGGTACTTACCGCCTTGCATCATGGGATATGGGGCTGCCTCGAGCTGGTAAAAGTGACTCTCGAGCTTAGCAAGTGCCGAGTCGGAGCCGAGGGATCGGCTCCAAACCCATCAAGCAAGAAAGAAGGCGAGAGAAGACAACTAACATGGAACGTTATGGTAGGTACATAACTTCTTATTATCTGCTTTGGCTTTCAGAGGAATTCATTGCCAAATACATGTATAAATATTATCCATTTTGCCAATATACTGCTGTCTTTATCTAGTTTTCTCAATTCAAATGTAAATGTAATTTACTGGATATGATTAATTATAATTCCCAAGTCATTAATCACTCCATTACTTGATCTTATGATACAATTGATGCTATTTCCAGGGCTACTGCTTCTACTGAAAGAGCTATGTGTAAAAAATGCATGGGGAGACTATAAAACATCCCTGAAGACATGACGACTCATTTTTTAAATGCCCTACTTGACAGAGATTTTCTGTTTGGAAATTCTTTCAGCTGAGCTGATGTTCTAAAGAAGATGGAAGAGGAAACATTGATGCAGGGAATCATGTAACTATTGATGTTAAGTTGTCTATCTCGCCTTCATTCTTGCTGGATGGGTTCGGAGCCGACCTCGGCTCCGACTCGGCCACTCTAAAAGCTCGAGAGTTGGTTCCACCGGCTCGAGGCTGCCCCTATATCCCACAATGCTAGGCGTGAATTACCTCAGATCTCGTTTGCCGCTACAGCGATCGAGGTGTTTTTCTACCGGCTCCAGGTTAGTGAAAGTTAGATTAGTTTAAATACTTTAAACTTAGGCTAGCTTAGTGTAGTGGATATTATCCCTTCTACTTTTTATCCAGCCCCTTTTTTTCTCAAGAACTTATAAGTTCTTTCCCTAGGCCTTCGGGCCCTTCCTTCCCTTCCTTAGGGTGTGTATGTGTTTGGTTAGGAAGCTTTAACTTAACTTACCTTTCAAAAGTTTAGTTTAAGTAATTCCTTTTAGACTTCTATCAGTGTAATCTGTGTGTGTGTGTTTCTGTGTGTGATTACACTTCGGTTCCTTGAGTATGTCCAAAGATTCAAAGGTCTCAGGCTTCAAGAAGTGTGACTCGTGCTGTCAGAAAATGTCTCTGACAGACGGTCACACTTCTTGTGTGTATTGCCTGGGACCTTTACACCTGCAGGACTCTTGTGCTGTATGCCATGGCTTCAGCCCTAGAGTCCTGCAGGAAAGAAGAAACAAACTCATTTTAAGGGGTTTTCTTAAGCCTGAAGGTTCCCTTTCTGTGACATTGGGGAAACCTTCTAAGGCTTCCAAGACCTCGGCTCCAGCTTCAGAGTCGAGGCCTAAGGCTTCGAAGCCTACTGCTTCATTGGCTCCGGCTGGAGCCGATGAGTCTTTGACTGCAGTATCTGTGGTTCCCTCGGCTCCGGCCGGAGCCGAGGCATTAGAGATTCCTGAGTCGGCTCCGATCAGACCATCGGAGCCGACATCTAGAAAGAGATCGAGGTCACCATCCCTTGGCTCCGTTCATTCGGCTCCAGCGTCTCCCTTGCTGTCTGAACGGAGCCACAGATCTCACTCCTCCAGGTCATCGAGGCTCTCAGATCACGACCTCCAGAGGGTAGTGAGTCGACTTTTAAAGTCCGAGGCACTGGCCCAAATGCTCCAGAGCCCGACTCATCAGTCGATGCCTCAACTTATTCCTATAAATATTCCTCCTCCGACTCCTTTAAGCTCGGGCCGGGCGTCTCGGGACCGAGACTGTGGTAGCGTCGGAGCCGATACAATTGTCTTCGGCTCCATCGTCGGCTCCGATTTCTTCCTTTGAAGAATCTCAGCGCCGAGCTTCCCTCGTCGGCTCCGAGGGGGTGAGTGGCATCGGACCCTTGTCCGACCCCCCTCTCCCTCTCGGTGCTTCGGCGCTGGTGAGTTCGGCTCCGACATCGGCCTCGGAGCCATCTCTGTCGGTGCCGAGGGAGGTTCTCAGCTTCTCGGAGCGGGGACCTCTGGCTCTGCCAGACAGGGGTGCGTTCGAGGTCATGCGGAGTGTGTTGGAACCTTGTTCGACTCCACAGTCGGCTCCGTCCACCCCTCCCTCTTCGGTGCCTTTGGTTATGTCGACTCACTCCCTCATCCCAGACCGCAGAGAGCCAGCTCCTCAAGAATCCCCTGTGGGGATCTCATCCTCTTCGAGGCCTCCCTGAATTGGCAGGGGAGCCCCTAGGAAGAGAAAGTGTAAGAGGAAGCACATAGACTCACCTGAGTCTGTCACCTCTGACACAGATTTAGAGGATTCGAGGGTTCCCCACGTTCCCGTCTGAAGATGTCTCTTTGCAGACATTCTAGAGATCCTGAAACAGAGGGGAAATTGGCCAGCCCTTAACCCTTCGGAGGATGAATCTGTGTATCTTGAGGCATTTGGCTCTCGCCCTTCCACCTCCTGGATGTCCCCCTTTGATCCCCTCATGCAGGTGGTGGCAAAGAAGGCCTGGACAGCTCCTGATTCAGTGGACCCTACCCCAGGAGACCTTCCAAATTTATAACAGCACCAACTGACAAACAATTTCTCACAAAGGTGTTTCTGTGGATGCTATGGTGGTAGCTGCTGCCACCAAGAAGGAACTAGCTGATCCTTCAGTGCCTGTTCATCCCCCTAACAAAGAATCTAGGTCTATGGACAGGTATGGGAAGCGGATGTTCTCGTCAGCGACCTTTGCAATGCGTTCGCTGAACTACCTATGCCATTTCACCCGTCTCCAGAGACTTGATCAAGGAAGCGAGTGAGATGTTGAAGGATACTACAGCTGCAGATTTTCAGGACAAAATGAACACCCAGCTGACTACCCTTAATTCGATAGCTAACTCCTCCATGCGCCTCCTTTCATATGCGGCTGATGGAGCGAGTAGGGCCGCAGGGACAGGTGTTGCCTTACGCCGGCATGCCTGGATGCGACTATGTAATTTTGCAGACCCCTTTAAAACGTCTTTCACTAATTCCCCGTTCGATGGATCATCTCTTTTTGGTCCTCAAGTGAAAGAAACCTTGACTAGGTGCGAGACGGATGGCAAAACTCTATCTGCCGTCGGAGTCCGTTTTTCTACTCCTTCTAGACCTTACCCCAAAGGCCAGAAAAGTGGAAAAATGTGGTTCCGCAAACAATCTCAAGGGAATTTGCCTGACGCACAGAGTCGGTTCCCCTCCAGAGGCAGAGGAGGGAACAATAATGGTAGACGTCGCCCTAGAGGCAGAGGGGGCCCGCAGAACCAGGGCAATCGAGAAACTTTTTCCGATAAGCCCTTTCAGCATCCCTGAGGTGTTGCCCGACTGTCCACCTTCGGAGGCAGTCGGGGGAAGATTGTCACTGTACCCAGAAGCCTGGCTATCCCTGACTCAAGACAAGTGGGTACAGTCCATCATTTCCGAAGGCTATTCCATTCCCTTCGTTCGCATCCCAAACCAATCAAAAAAATCCCTTCCAGATGTTCCACCCGCTCAAAGGGATCTTGCAGCTTTGGAAATTTCAAAGCTGCTTGTAAACTGAACAATTCAACCAGTTCCAGCAGACCAACTAGGATCCGGAATCTACTCCAGGTTCTTTTTAGTTCCAAAGAAAACAGGGGACTGGAGACCAATTTTGGATCTCAGTATCTTGAACAAGTCAGTCAAGAAAACAAGATTTCGGATGGTCACGCTGCAGTCCATCCTCCCCCTATTGGGAAAGAAAAACTGGATGTGCTCTATAGATCTTCAGGATGCGTACTATCACATAAAAATGAACAGGCGGCTCCAGAAGATTCCTCCGCTTCAGGCTGGGAACCAGTCATTTTCAATTCAGGGCCCTGCCCTTTGGTCTCACCACTGCCCCGGTGTTTACCAAATGCATGGCAGTGGTAGCTTCTCACCTGAGACGTCAAGGATTCCAGGTGTTTCCATATTTGGACGACTGGCTCCTCACAGCTCCCACCAAGCATCTTCTTCTAATGGCCAGGGACTACACCTTTCGCATTTGTCAAAAGTTAGGCATTTCAATAAATTGCGAAAAGTCTGTTTTGTCGCCTTGTCGTACTATTACCTTCATAGGCAAATCTAGACACAGTCAACATGTCTGAGACTAACACATCAGAGAATAGCAGACATACACAAACTGGTCTCGCTCCTCTTCAGCAGCAACAGAATCAAAGCCAGGTTAGTTCTGAAAGTGTTGGGGATTATGGCGGCTGCCATACCTCTGCTTCCATTAGCCAGATTCCACATGAGAATCCTTCAATGGATGCTCTTCACGCAATGGTCATACCAGCAACTTCCGATGTCCCACACCATTATGATCATGCAAACATGCAGAAATCACCTTCTGTGGTGGATGTCTTCCCCTCAGCTCTTATTGGGAAGACCCTTTGTTCCTTCCCCTCTGGTTGCTACTTTGACAACGGACGCCTCCCTGATCGGGTGGGGGGGGCATTATCAGGGCAGAACTGTCCAGGGCACTTGGCAACCAGACGAATGCCACTTGCACATAAATATTCTAGAGATGAGAGCAGTGCTTTTAGCGTTGCAAGCCCTTCAAGACTCTCTTCCCTTGGGAACGATAGCAATTCAGACGGACAATATGTCCGTAGTGTGGTATATCAACAAACAAGGCGGAACCAGGTCCTACCCCCTGTGTCGAGAAGCACTCAGACTGTGGCATTGGGCGATTTTTTCTCAGCGTTTTCTGATAGCAACGCACATCCCCGGGAAGTCCAATCAAATCGCGGACAAGTTGAGCAGAGCTATCCTCATGCCTCACGAGTGGTCTCTGAAAGATTCTATTGTGAGAAAAATTTTTCTCAAGTGGGGTCAGCCTTGCTGCGACCTTTTTGCTACTCCCCAAAACAGCAAGTGCAAAGATTATTTCACCCTATTCCCGCTACCAGGCCAGCCCAGCAGAGACGCTCTAGTCCAAGTTTGGCCCCGGGGACTTCTGTATGCATTTCCTCCCTTCCCACTAATCTCTCAAGTGATACAGAAAGCTATCGCTCAGAAGGCCTCGTTGATCCTCATTGCTCCTTACTGGCCTCGACAGGTTTGGTTCCCCTTTCTACGTCAATTTCTGTTGGAGCAACCTTGGCATCTGGACCTAGTTCCAGATCTTTTGATCCATCAGTCGGGTCAGTTTCATCGCTCCCTTCCCTCTCTGAACCTCACTGCTTGGTTCCTCCAATTCCAACATTAGCCAGGCTTCCTCAAATATCTCACTCTGTTCGAGATATTTTGATAGCTTCCATAAATCTTCCACTAGAAAGATTTATTTGAGTAAGTGGAAGCGTTTAGCCTGTTGGGCTCAAGGAAGGGATATAGATCCTTTCACTGCTTCCATCCAAATGGTCCTTGATTTTCTAGCTGAACTCTTTCATGCAGGTTCATCTCCTTCTACTCTTAAAGTTCAACTGGCAGCTATTTCTAACTTTCATGTGGGCATTTCAGAGTCTGCCATAATGTCCCACAAGCTTTGCAAAGCCTTTTTGAAAGGAGTTTTTCTACTCAGACCTCCTATAAGAAATCCTCCTCCTCCTTGGGACCTAAATTTAGTTCTTAGTTCTTTGATTCTTCCCCTTTCGAACCTGCAGTCTCCTGTTCTTTAAAATTGCTATCATGGAAGACTCTCTTTCTGGTAGCTATTACTTCAGCTAGAAGAGTTTCAGAACTTCATGCACTCAGCTGTCGACCTCCTTATCTGTTGTTTCATAAGGACAGGGTATCTTCTGAACCAACCCGTCCTTTTTACCTAAGATAGCCTCGGCGTCTAACCTGAATCAAAGCATTGACCTCCTGTGTTTTTCCAGAATATTCTAATAGGTCTGAACAAAATTGCATTGGCTAGATGTTCATCGTCAGTTAAGGTACTATTTGGATAGAACCAAACAATTCGAAAATCTGACCAGCTGTTTGTCTCCTATGCAGAAGGCAGAAAGGGACATTCAGTTTCAAAGGTATCATTATCTAGATGGCTAACATCTCTGATTTCCCTTGTTTATGAAATTAGACACCAAAAGCTGCCTAACAAACCTAAAGCCCATTCCACCAGAGCTTTGGCTACTTCTATAGCCTTCCAAGACAGACTGCCTATTGACACCATTTGTGCAGCGGCTACTTGGGCTACTCCTCACACTTTCGTTTCTCATTATAAGTTGGATTTAGCTTCTAGGCATAGAGCTAACTTTGGTTCCACTGTTCTCAAGAGTCTGTTCCGTTAGGCCACCCGGGACAAGGTGCTAGGGACGCGGTCCCATCCAGCAAGAATGAAGGCGAGATAGACAACTTAACATATAGAAGTTATGTTCTTGCCATAACGTTCCATGTTAGTTGTCTTCTTCTCGCCTTCTTTCTTGCGTCCCACCCTCCTTCCCCCTGGCCTGGACAGATCTAGAGGAGTTTGATTGTGACCTCTCTTTCTACCACCTCTTTGCGATAGGTATATGCTCTGCTGTGCATATTTCCTAGAGTCAGGCTTAGGTCTCCCTTTCTCTTCCCTTTGTGTTTAGAGGTGGAAATTTTCCAGTATTCTTGGTTATATATTTTTAGCTGGGCCTAGCTCACAAACGAGATCTGAGGTAATTCACGCCTAGCATTGTGGGATATAGGGGCAGCCTCGAGCCGGTGGAACCAACTCTCGAGCTTTTAGAGTGGCCGAGTCGGAGCTAAGAAAGAAGGTGAGAAGAAGACAACTAACATGGAACGTTATGGTAAGAACATAACTTCTATTTATCCTCTGTTCCCAAGTACCAAAGGAGTTAGTCCACTAACCCTGTATCTTTCTTTCAAAAGCCATTTAAATCTCTCCAGCAAAAGTCTTCTAAGCAAGAATATAAGTGGTAGTATAGTAGTAAAAACATCACCTTGCGGCTCCCCTAAAAAGAGCCTACTAGCCTAGTCGGACTAACCTGGTCAACGAAGAATAAATATAATTCATAAACAAATAAATAAATAAACAAACAAATACATATAAAATGTAGGGAGAGGGATCTTAAGGACCTTCTTTTATGCCTAGAAGCTAAATCCAACTTATAATGAAAAATCAATGACCTACTAATTAATATATCTATTACTGAATACAGCGTTCCATCCTTGTGGAAAACCTCATATATCATCCCCCTCCACAAGGGCGTCCCCTCTACCGACCTCTCCAACTAACATCCCATTGCTATCCTATCATCCCTATCAAAAATTCTAGAAAAATGTATCCACCACCAACTCCTCACACACCTACTGTCTAATAACCTACTATCTAAAACCCAGCATGGATTTAGACCATCCCACAGCACCACCACTGCTCTAATTAACTTCTCCTACACCATAAACTCATACAGGAACCATAGGAAACTTGTCTCTGCCACCTTCCTAGACTTATCCAAGGCATTTGACACAGTTTCTCACAATAAACTTTTAGCCTGCCCCTCCGAAACTCATCCTCAATAATCCCACCTTCCACTGGTTCAGTAGTTACCAACATAACCGCTCGCAGTCTTAAATGGGTCAGCTGCCTATCCCCCACTCTCCCCGTCACATATGGCATACAACAAGGCTCAATCCTAGGCCCTCTTCTATTTAATATATTTACAAACACCACTTAGCAACCACAAAGGCTGATATTGTCCAGCACGCTGATGATACCACCCTAATCTGCTCAGCACCCAACATCCATCTTCTACAAAGTAAAGCCCAAGAATCCTTCACTGAGCTAGAGAACTGGCTAAACAATCATCAGTTGATACTAAACCCAAAGAAAACACAGCTAATGTTATTCCATCCAACTAAGCCCAATGACCCTACCTTCTCCATTTTCTCAGGCAACAACACCCCCATCACCCCAGTACCAGAGGCCAAACTACTAGATGTCACAATTGACCAACAACTTAAATACAATAAACACATATCCCCAACTATCTCTAAAGTCCAAAAAAGCTAGGCTGCCTCTATTGCAGCAAACAGTTCCTCACTTCTACATCTAAAACTGCCATAGCCAGAACTCACCTCTTATCAGCATTACATTATGCCTCCCTAGCTCTAACCGACATTAATAAAACTGACCTGAGCAAACTCCACATGCTACAACAAGATAGCTAGGTTTGCAGCCAATGCTAAATCACACTCCCACCACTGCCAATCCCTACATAAACTACACTGGCTAGAATTTCCAAATTTATTAAGCTACCACCAACTCAACATAGCTCATCAAACTCTATGCCATCCTGAGAAAACCCCCACCCTAACTGGCATGTTAAAGTTTACCAACTCCAGCAGGGAACTACAATCTAGTACAAAGCCCTGATCTAACTCAATCCATGGAAGAACAACCCTGGAGATGCCCTATTCTCCCATGAGGTTGCAAAAGCATAGAATACCCTCCCTCCTGACCTCAGGTTACAAAATCACGCATCCACGTTTAGATACCTCCTCAGATCACACCTTTTCACTAACCACCTCTGCAACTGCAAGGACTCCCCCCCCGAATCCTCCACCACTGTAGGCAGGTAGGCAGGTTACCCCGTGAGGTCTCTGATGGATACCTTTCAGGTCATCTTGGTCCACCCATGTGCATTGTATATTTTGTAAATATTGTAACTATGTACTTATTCTCAGTACCTTATGTACACATTTATTACTAGTACTGCAAGATTTCTGACCACACAACCGTACTATGAGCATGTATTACATATAACTGTTTTCTGCCTTCTATATGTTGGCATTGTAACACTTGTTATCCTGCTACTGTTATTGCAGTAACTCTCTTTGCCTTCTAAAAAAAATGTCAGCATCCTACTAATAATTGTTATTCTTTAATTAGCACATCCTACTAATTGTTATTCTTTAACTACTGTGTACTTACACTGTAACTTCTTGGAGCTTTTCTCCCCAGTTCTCCGCTGAAAATGGACACTAGCTGTCCAGTTGGAGTATCGGTAAAACAAATGTTAAATAAAAATAAATAAAATGATTATCTGTACCTGTTAGTGTTTCTCCCCTCCCAACTCTGACCTTTCCCAAATTGCAGGCTACCTTCCCACTGCCTATCTCTGGAAACAGATAACCTCAGATGCTTGGATTCTAAAAATAATTCAGCATGGTTACAAACTTCATTGGGTATTTCCTTCTGTTCAAACTGAGGCCCCTTTTCTTCCAAGGAACCAAATTCATTTTTCCCTCAAATTCTTTCAGTCATGTTGTAGTAGGGAGTTATACAACTATTTCCCACTTACTAACAAGGGAAAGACATCTATTCAAGAAGTTTTCTGGTTCCCAGAAAAGAAGGTACCTGGAGACCTATCTTAGTCCCTTCAAAACTGAGTCCATTTTTCATTATTCTAAATTCAGAATGCTCATCTTTCAAATTCTGTTTCCTCTACTGTCACCGAATGCTTTCCTGGTCATTGTAGACCTCAAAGATGCCTACTTGCACATTTCTGTTCATAAAATACACAGCTGTATTCTAAGAGTCTTTTCCGTGGGATTTCACTTTCAGTTTACATATTTACCCTTTGATCTTTATACTGCGTCAAGAGTTTTTACAGAGTTCTCTGCCACAGTCACAGTGTTTTGCAGACTTCCAGGCATTGACACATACCTATACTTCGACGATAGGCTCATTTCAGCTTCCCATACCCAAGACACTCTGTCATACTACATTTTTTGCATCTGTTTAGCAACCTAGATATCAAATTAAACCTGAAGAAGTCAGGTTTGACTCCTGCTCACATGATAATATTTCTAGGTTGCCTTCAAGGCACCTCTCAGATGACAGCTTTTCTTCCCTCAGTAAAAGCGTCTTCTTGCCATTAATATTTCTTAAATCTGTGTGTTCAAAACATGTCCATAGCAGTATGTTTCCTGAGGATTCTGGGGTATATGGCCTCATCCATGTTTATGGTTCCATTTGATGGACTCTACATGAGGAAAATTCAGTGGTTTCACATATCAGTTTGGGCCTGGTATCTGCATCCTCTAATCTTCCCAATCCCTATTCTCAATTTTTTAAGAACTAACTTAACTGGTGGGCCAATCAAGTCATTCTAAATCCAGGTCTACACCCCCCCATCTCAGTTAGTCACCACAGGTACTTCAGACTTCACACTTCACATAGGGGCAGTGTCTCAATGTGTCAAGTTCTAGGGCATGTGGGAGCTTCACTGCAGACACAAACACATACATATCAGGGAAATGATGACCTTGATAAAAGCTATCAAAGCTCTAAATCAGTTATGGACACCTGAACCAATGTTAGTTATAGTAGACAACACCATAGTGATGTGGTATATAAACAAACAATGGAGATGAAATCCTATTCCGTTTGCAGACTAGCCATGATTGTCTGGAAGTTAGCAATTCAGTACAATATAACTCTACAACCAACACTGTTCTAGACTATTTGAGCTACCCCAGGGTAGACCTTCATAAGTGGATGCCACACCCTGAGGTCTTCCAGGAAATTATCTACTTATGAGGACTTCCCCGAGTAGATCTGTTTGCGTACTAGCCCAACAGAGGACTGAAACAGTTTACCACCAAGACATCTTGCAAAAAGCTCTAGAAAACCATATACATTCTCATTCCCTTGGATGGTAAAGTTTCTTTATGTTCCCTGCTTTCTTCTGGGTCTATATTAAATAAGTGAATGCTTAAAAAAAGCGAACGCTTATTTATCTACCCTAGTTCAGCGAATGCAGAAAATGCCAAACACTCGGAACAACAATTTTTTTCCCAGGGAAAAAAAATCGGTGTTCCACAAAAAAAAACAAACAAAAAAAAAAAAAACTTAAAACTGTATTTAATATGGGGGGCTTTGCCCCCCACATCCCCCTACTTAAATATACCAATTCTGAGATCGCACCAAAGTGGAGGAAATGGCAAAGTCCCAAAACTGGCCCGGCAATTTTTTTCCCTGAGAAAAAATTCGCTGTTCCAGGTGTTCGGGATTTTCAGTGTTCGCTGAAATAGGGTCGCTGAATCAGCATTCGCTTTTTTAAGCGTTCGCTGATTCAATATAGACCCTTTCTTCTCATATCCAGTATTCTATTGTAGATCAAGAAGGACTTGTCAAAGGTGTTTCTGGTGATTCCGTTTTGGCCCAGTCAACATTGGTTCACCCTTCTTATGCATCTGGCAGAGGCAATTACCAAAACCTACTGCACATGACAAGGGATCTCTCACCCACCCCAATATTCAGAATCTCTGTCTAACTATATGACTCATTGTGGAAATTATTGCATATCATTCTGATACCACATACTAACAACATTCTTCTCAAGATTATTCAGTGGGTTTATGACCATACTTGAAATGAGGGCTGTTAGAAGTGCTAACAGGATTCAGGAATCAGTGAAGAACAAGAGGCATCATTGTAGATGTGAGATCATATCCTTGAAAAACAGAAATGAATATCAAAAAGAGATGTGTTGTGTTGATTATAGCAAGACCATTGACTGTCAGTCATAGAAAACTCTGTGATACACAGAGAAGCATGGGATTACCTGAACATCTTATAATTCTCATTCACCATCTTTACACTTATTAAGAAGCAGCAATTTGAAAAGAACATGGAGAAACAGAATAGCTTAGAAATGGTAAAGGTGCACAGCAAGGCTGCATACTTTCCAAATACGTGTTTAATTTATACACAGAACAAATCAAATATGAAAATTGAGGTGTATAAATTGGAGAAACCATTATCCATAACCTTCTCCATGCTTCTGATACCACCTATCAGAAAGTGAAGGTTATCTGCTTATCAGATTAAACAATATAGTCTCACAACAGTTTTTAACTTTAACACGAAGAAGATAAATATTTGGATAACAAGTAAAATCTGTACATTTATATTAGATGGAGAAGAGATAGAAGATAGCTTCAGTCTGTGTGGATCACTAATCAGTAATGTTATGACCTTCAGAAGAGTATCTTTACTTATAAAAAATCAACTTGTCCAAATCAAGGTATTTTCAATAATGCCATATAGATGTGAAAGTTGGAAAATGAGGAAAAATAGGAAGACAATTGATGCATTTAAATTATGGCATTGGCAAAGAATAATGCATATACAATTAGCTTGAAAACAATTTATTATTAGAGAAAGTAAAACCTATATATTCTCTGGAAGCTCAGCTAGGTGGGCTTTGGTCATCATTCTAGCTTTAGAGATTTCATAACATTTTATTGCTGAATGTGGCATCTACATACAACTTGTCCCCATCATCACACTGAGTTTTTATGATATCAAGATTGCAGTCACAAAAATTTATATATGATACAAAGTCACACCTCCAAACACAGAGGCTCAAAACATACCACCACAATGTCAGTAGTGCTAAAATATTATGGGCTGACGTATCACATTCCACAACATTGTCTGTCACACTAGAGTACACATTTATGCTGCAGACAACAAGAGAGGAAACACAGAGGTGGTAGGGACAATCCATAGTATAAGAATGAAACAGCTAAGCGTAACCAAACTGAGCAAGACATGAAGATAGAAGGGGAAGTTGCAAGCATCCCTCACCCCACCAAAAATGGTTTACTGTCTATGGCAGGTGTTGTACACAGGATACCACATGAATGTTCTGCTGGATACAACACAGGCAAGCAGTAGATGGAAGATAGACAAAGCTGATGCTTTGTCAGTGCTGACCCCTTAGCATATATCTGATTGGAAACCACACCTGGGACAGGATAAAAGACAAGTACTCAGGGTGTGTGAACAGGCTTGGAAAAGTATGAGGAAAGAAAAGTTATGCCACATACTGTGAGCAGAGAAGATGACTTTGGCATATTGGTAGATATGCTGCAAACAACCATGAGTGAGGATAACCAACGGAAGCCATCTCAGAAGTGAAAGATCAGGCATATCATCAATATATACATCTGCAGCAGGGAACACATAGCATAGCTCAAGGCATGCTGGTGCTGGATCATTGATAATTTTCTATTAAAGACTAATCACAATGTCAGTGTCTTCTGAAGAGTACATATCTGCCAAGGAGTAGTTGTAGAAGTCAGTATTTTTGACTATCCCCTTGATCCAGCTGGGAAGAAGGTGTCCAGTGTCCCTTACAGCCTGAGTAAGAGAGCTAATATAACTAGGGCTGAATAATTTGTATTGTATAGGATGTGAAGTGACATATTTCTGACAAAGCCATCCAAAATCTAGCACATTGCTAGAAGCAGGTGGTCACCTGGAGAAGTGATACCAGATACCATGCTCAGTATTAAGTATCTCAACCAAGCACACCTTCATTACACAGTGAGTGACTTCTGTATCATGGTGTTCAGGTGAGGGATAGAATATTATGCTACTAACTATCCACAGCAATATGTTGGAAATAAATAACTTTGTGTTATTGGTAATGACTGAGACACTCCCATAAAGAGTACAGTAGGAAGAGAACTATATTTGTATGCATTTTTTGCGGGTAGGAGACAAATTAAAAGATACTGCCCCTTGCATATATTGAGATGGCCAGTAAGAAAAAGACCACTTGTATCTCCGTGCTGGAATTCCTGCTCAAGATAAAGGAGGGCAAAGGGATATGAATCAGCCCAGCATTTGTTATATGTTATGCTGTAAGCCTTGCATTCCCTGATGCTTGTGATAAAGGCAGCAGTTCTGTTTTTGTGAAGATCATTTAATAGGTGGATTAAGTACTGCATATGGCATCACTTTATAACCCCCGGGCAAGATTAACCCTATAGGTGAATAAATTACTTGTCATGAGTTTCCACAAACCTGGTAAAATTATTTCAAGATATGAGGAAACCCAACATGGCTTTCTTTTTGAAGTGATTGGACTACTTTATTTTTTGAGGAGTTTTATCTTCTGGAAATAGAGGACCCGGTATGAAACAAGGGTTTTAAATGTGTCTCTTCATGTATCACCTCACTATCCCCCTGCGTTTTGCAGCATGTCAAAGTTAAAATATTGTTGTATCCTGAGAATGCTTAACACATTGAAAGCCTGGAACTGGTGACTGAAGGCACTTCTGAGATACAACCCAGTATTTCTTGATGTACTTGTGGGGACCCTGCAGAAGGACCAGAGCAGAACATGTGTATTGCTGGGGATACTGCCATATCCAAGGCAGCCTAGGATGTTCTTGCAGGAAAGTAATTTGGGTACAAACTTGGAAGGGGGAAGGACGATCTTTTCCTAAAACTTACTGACAGACTTGAAGGAGCTTGGGGACAATGGCTTTATCTGTAAACATGGTGGCGCACATTTTCAGAAAGGAGTTGTGGAGAAATACTGCAAGTGCGTAATTAATACAAATAACATTAGGAATTATTTTACAGTTGCTTGCAGTTTCATACGAGGATGAGAGATTATTTCCATGGTGTCTCTACATAAAATTTGTTATAGGACAAGTGTTTAAATGGCCAGTTGTTCCTTACCGCACTGTATTCCATGGCAGGTAGACTAGGGCAAGGATTTATGCGCAGGATCTCTCAACATTAAATTCTTTACAAGACAAAGTGTTTAAATACACATTTATTACTGACTGTATCGTTCTCCTTGGTAGATAGACTAGGTAGTCATTTTGTGTATATATATATATATATATATATATATATATATATATATATATATATATATATATATATATATATATATATATATATATATATATATATATATGCATATATATATATCTATAAATAAAACTTGTGTTACTATAACCCAGTGGATAATTTGCTGAAAATCACTGCAGTCTATCTATAGCATTGACACAGGACCATAGGAGTAATAGGCAAGTGATCACAAGGACCATAAAATGCCAAACCATATACACCTTTAAGCAGACACACTTAAAAGATCATGCCTCCCTTTTGAAGCACATAGTAGTACTCAACTGACAATATGAACAGGGCTGTACTTGATAACCCTGCTGTAAATTTACATCAATTCATCCAGCTATCGAGACTAGCCATAACAATAGTATTAACTTGTTCTATAAACTGGGAAAATGTTGAGTTTAGAACCCATCTGTCCAGTGAGTTTTGGTTATTTGTCAGTGTAGCTTTAGGTCTGTAGTGTGGGTGTTTGTAGTGTTACTGGTTCTGCAAAGAAATAGTGAGTCAAATAAGACTGAGTCTTTCATGGCTCAAAAGTGAGGCACAAGTCACCTCAGAAGAATGTATAAAGTGTTGTGTTAATCTATCAGGATAGTTGTAGGAATTAAGACCTTTAATTCTCTTGGTTAAGTATCTTTGGGGCCTTCCCAGTTGAGTAACATACTTGGATTTATACTGAAGAAAGGGGGCACTGAATTCAAGGGTGAATCTGATAAGGGAAGAGTACAGTGGTAGATAACTTCTTTAGATTTTGGAGATATTCCCTTGAACATTAACTGGACCATACTGACAGTGTGTTTTCACTGGCAGTTACACTGATTAGTCTCTAACTGTCCTGACTTGCTTTGGAATTACTCTCAAGGTATAGTTTTATCAGAAGTTTCAAGGTGCCTCATATCATAATGCACACTGCCAAATTATTACACAGCAGTAGGAGGTTTCAAATCTGATTATTTAAATCTCCTTGTTAATTCCATGTCATTATAAGTATGCATTGCTTCTTACCACCTCCCACTTATGTCGTTGTTATACAGTTGATGTAACCTTGTGCTGTGCATGCTGTCATTGCTAAATTTTTGCTCCTGCCAGTTGTTGAGGTCCACAGTTCTGAGTTTTGCTCCCCGTGCAAGCAAGAAGATCTTACAATGTTGCAGTTTTCTCTCAGGTAAAAAGTGAGGTAAAAAAGTGGTGCTGAGAATAGGTACAAGTACAAAATGTTGTGGTAAGAATAATGAATAAAGCGTTAACAAGTGTGAAATTGTGGTCAGTGCATGAGCAGCAAAATGTTCAGAATACTTTTGTGATTATATATGAACATGCCAAATTGGTACTGAGGTGGAAAGTTGTGAAAAAGTAAAAAGTAAAAAAAGGGGATGTTAATGTGGATGAAGTAATAGCAATTGCAGTTATGTAAAATCGATCCATCTACAAACCCTTTTCCCATTTTGCACATCTGTAATTGCAAAATAATTATGCTTTACTTGAAGATGGTGAAGAGGAAGGGGGCTATCATTACCAGAAAAAAAAGATATGAAGAAACAATTTATCTATTGGTGTGGATGGCAGGAGAAATGGGGTAGGGGTTATACTAAAGGAACAATATGCCAAGAGTGTTTTAGACGTGAAGAGAGTGTCTGACAGAGTGATGTTTATGAAGCTCGAAATTGATGGTGTAATGATGAATGTTGTTAGTGCATATGCTCCACAAGTTGGGTGTGCGATGGATGAGAAAGAGAAATTTTGGAGTGAGCTGGATGAAGTTGTGGTGAGTGTACCCAAGGGTGAGAGACTAGTGATTGGAGCGAACTTTAATGGGCATGTTGGTGAAATGAACAGAGGGGATAAGGAAGTGATGGGTAGGTATGGTGTTAAGGAGAGGAATGCAGAAGGTCAGATGATTGTGGATTTTGCGAAAAGGATGGACATGGCTGTGGTGAATACGTATTTTAAGAAGAGGGAGGAGCATAGGGTAACGTACAAGAGTGGAGGAAGATGCACACAGGTGGATTATATCCTATGTAGGAGGGCCAGTCTGAAGGAGACTGGAGACTGTAAAGTGGTGGCAGGGGAAAGTGTAGTTAAGCAGCATAGAATGGTGGTCTGTAGGATGACGTTGGTGATCAAGAAGAGGAGGAGGAGTGTGAAAGCAGTGCCAACGATTAAATGGTGGAAGTTAAAAAAGGGTGATTGTGAAGTGGAGTTTAGGGAAGAGTTAAGACAGGCACTGGGAGGCAGTGGAGAGTTACCGAACAGCTGGGTAACTACAGCAGAACTAGTAAGGGAGACTGCTAGAAAGGTGCTTGGTGTGACATCTGGACAGAGGAAGGAGGACAAGGCGACCTGGTGTTGGAATGAGGAAGTACAGGAGAGTATACAGAGGAAGAGGCTGGCGAAGAAGAAGTGGGATTGTCAAAGAGATGAAGAAAGTAGACATGAGTATAAGGAGATGAGGCGCATGGCAAAGAGAGAGGTGGCGAAAGCTAAGTATAAGGCGTATGGAGAGTTGTATGAGAGATTGGACACTAAAGAGGGAGAAAAGGACTTGTACCGATTGGCTAGACAGAGGGACAGAGCTGGGAAAGATGTGCAACAAGTAAGGGTGATAAAGGATAGTGAGGGAAAGGTACTCACAAGAGAGGAGAGTGTGTTGAGTAGATGGAAAGAGTATTTTGAGAGGCTGATGAATGAAGAGAATGAGAGAGAGAGAAGGTTGGATGATGTGGGGATAGTGAATCAGGAAGTGAAACAGATTAGCAAGGAGGAAGTAAGGACAGCTATGAAGAGGATGAAGAATGGAAAGGCTGTTGGCCCAGATGACATCCCAATGGAAGCATGGAGGTGCTTAGAAGAAATGGCAGTGGAATTTTTAATTAGATTGTTTAATGAAATTTTGGAAAGTCAGAGGATGCCTGAGGAGTGGAGAAAAAGTGTTTGGTACTTATCTTTAAGAATAAGGGTGATGTGCAGAGCTGCATTAACTACAGAGGGATAAAATTGATCAGTCGCAGCTTGAAGTTATGGGAAAGAGTAGTAGAAGCTAGGTTAAGAAGGGAGGTGATGATTAGTGATCAGCAGTATGGTTTCATGCCAGGAAAGAGCACTACAGATGCAATGTTTGCTCTGAGAGTGTTATTGGAGAAATACAGAGGTCAGAAGGAGTTGCATTGTGTCTTTGTGGACTTGGAGAAAGCATATGACAGGGTGCCTAGAGAAGAGTTGTGGTATTGTATGAGGAAGTCAGGAGTGGCAGAGAAGTATGTAAGAGTGGTGCAGGATATGTACGAGGGTAGTTTGACAGTAGTGAGGACTGTAGTGGGAGTGACAGATCCATTTAAGGTGGAGGTGGGATTACATCAAGGTTCAGCTCTGAGTCCTTTCTTATTTGCAGTGGTGATGGACAGGTTGACAGATGAGATCAGACAGGAGGCCCCGTGGACTATGATGTTTGCAGATGACTTTGTGATCTGTAGTGAGAGTAGGAATCAGGTTGAGGAGACACTGGAGAGGTGGAGATATGCTCTAGGGAGCAGAGGAATGAAGGTCAGCAGGGCTAAGACAGAATATATGTGTGTAAATGAGAGGGAGGGTAGAGGAATGGTGAGGATGCAGGGAGTAGAGTTGGTAAAGGTGGACGAGTTTAAGTACTTGGGATCAACAGTTCAGAGTAATGGTGAATGTGGAAGAGAGGTGAAGAAGAGAGTACAGGCAGGGTGGAATGGGTGCAGAAGAGTGTTAGGAGTGATTTGTGACAGACGGGTACCAGTAAGAGTGAAAGGGAAGGTCTACAAGAGGGTAGTGAGACCTGCTATGTTATATGGGTTAGAGACAGTGGCATTGACAAAAAGGCAGCAGTCAGAGCTGGATGTGGCAGAGTTAAAGATGTTAAGATTTGCACTTGGTGTGACTAGAATGGATAGGATTAGGAATCAGTATATTAGAGGGTCAGCTCATGTTGGACAGTTTGGAGACAAAGCAAGAGAGACGAGATTGCATTGGTTTGGACATGTGCTGAGGAGGGATGATGGGTATATTGGGAAAAAGATGCTAAGGATGGAGCTGCCAGGTAAGAGGAAAAGAGGAAGGCCTAAGATAAGGTGTATGGACGTGGTGAGAGAGGACATGCAGGCGGTTGGTGTCACAGAGCAAGATGCAGAGGATAGGAAGAAATGGAAGGAGATGATCCACTGTGGCGACCCCTAACGGGAAAAGCTGAAAGATGATGATGATGGTGTCAAGATAAAAAGAAAAAAACATGTTTTAAAATAGTGTAATGGGACAACAGAAAGATATAGATGGGAAAGGGATAATATAAATATTGTTAGTCAGTGTTAATAGCATAAAAGGAGACCCACAAAGAATGATGGTATCAGGCTTGCATAGAACGTCTGAGTCTGATATTATATGTTTACTAGATAATAAGTACCTGAATGAGATAGTCACAGAACAATTCAAGGTTTATGAAAGAATGAAATAAAATGGACATTTGGATGTGATTATTGTACAGGAGTAGTGATTATAGTTAAGAATAAAGAATGGAAAATGTAGTTGTGATAGTGGGGAATTAAAGAGAATAATGATTTTAAGGAGAAAGTAGTGATAAGAATTACAGCTGCATATGTGCCAATAAATGTTGCATACAGACTGTTTTAAAAGTTTGAAACCTTTTGTAATGGTTAAAATGGGTATACTGTTAACAGGTGTTAATAACAGCAAACTATGAGGGAAAGTAAAAAAATGTAATATGTGATATAATGAAGCTTACTAATTTGGTTATAAATAAATGGAGTAAATCTATATTAGATTGACATTAAAAACAGAGATTAGTTTGTGTTTTTAGAAGGGATGAAATAAGTGGAAAGGGTGGAGGCCTTTCAGATCATTTGGACATATGGATGAAAACAGGGAAAATCCAAGTAGAAATAAAAAAAAAAAAAAAGAATGCTCAAAACACCAACTGGCATTTATAGAAAAAAACTGAATAAATGAAGCTCACTAAAAATTGCCGTGGAGTGACAATTACAGAATGCACCAGTTTTATGGTTGATGGGATAAATGGCGAGTTGAAATTAAAAAGAAATGTGAGAGTAATTATTTGATAAAAAATGAAAGCTGCATAATAAAGAGGAAGGGAGTATGCAGTTATGGTTGACACATTTGAAAGTTTTTTAAGGGTTAGACTAGCATGGAATGTCTGTAGAGAGAAAGAGGAATATATGAAAGCAATAAAAATAGTAAAAGGAAGATAAGTGTTATAGTTTAATTGGAAACAGCTAGAGGTGTTGCTTATTTAGGAAAGTGTAAAATAGAATTGAAATCATTAAAACTGATAAAGGAAAATGTTAATAAATGCTGGAAAGTAAAGGGGAAAAACAATAACAATAAAAGAATTTGAGGATACTTTAAAAAAGTTAAGTTGGACAGTTAATTTAGTGGAGGCAGAATCGGTTATCAATTTTATAAGTATATGACAGGACAATGAAAGAGAGTTGTATTTCCCAATACTTAATGAATGTTTACAGAAGGGAAGAATTAACAAAGGAATGTTTATAGGTATGGTAAGGTTTGTATGGAAAAGCGACAAAAAAAGAACTTTAGAAAAAAAAGAAGCATTATTATGTGCAATTAATTATAAGATTTTAATGAAAGTAAAGCAAGTAAGATTTTAGAAGAGTGAAGTAAATGTTGAAAAGGGTGTTTGGGATACAGGGTATACCATAGCTTGTCACTTGGCATACCTCACTGTTTGCTTCAATCTGTTGTCTGTAAGTCCAAGTACTAGGACGAGCCTTATCACTCACTACATGTAGACTTTCTTTCTAACTGATAGCTAGAAAACTGACATTATTGTGGTATATCTTAGCAGCTGTTTCTTATCTACTTACAAGGGTTATACATTTTCCTGCCTATGTATCTTATTTCATCACAACTTCATATATTAACTTTGTCAGAGTTTTTGAATAATGAATATCTATCTTACTCCTTCAACACTGTTTCTTTTATCTATGTAAACCTGCATTTGTAACTTTACAATGTTAAAAATCCATCTATCTGTCACTAGTAATGTTAACATGTTATGTTTATATTCCTAATATTTCACTGTTATATGATATTTGTATTGCATTGTATGTTTGTTTCCGAGATTTCTTCCCAGGCCTCCACTAAAAATGGGTAACTTCTACTTACACAGTCAGACCAAAACAGTAAACAAATGCCAATAAATAAAATAAATAAAGAAATGCTGGTATTAATTAAAGAAGATACTGATAGTATATAAAAAGATAAGAGTGTGATGTGGAGAAAGCATTCTATAATGTTAATCAGTTGTAGAGTTGTAGGAAATAATAAATGCATAAGGGATAGGAAAGAAGATGAAGACAGCTTATGAAGGCACAAAAGTAATGGTTATGATGAAATGATGGTTGGGAAACTGTGTTAAAGTAGGGAAAGATATGTAGAACGGTTGTTTCATTAGCTGAAAAATGTTTGCATTACTAACAAATGCAATAGTGTGAAAGTGTCAGGATCGATCATAGGAAGGTATATTGGAAGTAGGGAATGGGTATAATTAGTCATAATGGTGTTTTATGTGTGTGACCTGATTTTGATTGCAAAAGATTATGTTTGGATAAAACATGTTATTAAAGAGGTAGGGAGTTGTTTGTGGAAGATGGTTTAAGGCTAAATTAGAGCAGTAAAAAGATTGGAGAAGCATCAAATACAGAATATATATTATTTCACACAAGAGAAAGGAGAGATTATTAGGTATAGTGTGCAGACAGAGAAAATACATGAAAATTCAATTAAAGAACTGATGAAAAGAAAATAGTTAACTTTTAGAAACCATTAAGGTAGAGTTTTAAGAACAAAATGCATCTGATAAAATCAGTAATAATGGGTAAGTTAGTATATTTTAGGCAATGTGTATATGAGAAAGATGTATAATTGCTGGCTTTAATTTTAGCATAGTATGGGGCCAAGGCTGAGCCCAGTTAAAAATGGATCGTATGCAGTGGTAAAGAAAAAAGGAAGTTTGGCATTGTTACAGCTAGTGGTTTAAGTTCTTCACATTTGTTCTGGGTTTAAAAATAAAAGAATGTCAAGAAAGCATGTTAATAAGTGAATTAATAAGAGTACATTTAGACATATCTGGCAAGGATATAAGGAAATCAGGTGGAAAGAGACGTTGCAAGATGGTGATCTGAAGGAATACAATAAAAAGCAGCTAGAATAAGAAAGGAATGTATTATATAAAATATGATAGAGAGGTATTATGCAATTAACTTTTAAGATGAATTGTCAACTGCAAAGAGGAGAGAAATTCAAGAAAGCCAAGAAATATTTAAAGAAATGTGGAAATGGTCAGAATTTTTTGGTGATTGTTATTAGATAAATTGCCAGTTAAGGCATCTGTGTAGTATAAAAGGAAGGAGGAAAGGAAATATAATAGAAGTTGGGTGGATGAGAGATCAGGCATGTTTTTTTTAGTATATATAGAGTGAGTTTTTTTTTGGAATTTTTTTTTGGGGGGATTAAGCTACAGTGTTACAAAAATATAAATATGGATATGATTGTATATGCTTTGTATGACAGTGAAGACATTGATAGCAAGAGTATGGATCATGTATTTGGTTTGTTGGGAAAGGTGGGATAGAAGAACTTTTGTTTAATAAAAATGGGGTAACAAAGACATTATGGAAAAGTGAAGTTATGTGTGTGTCAGGGTGAGGAAGAAAAATAATAATGTTTGTAAATACTGTATATTAGTATTGAGTTTTTAATTGTATTTTAAGATGTATATAAGAAGGACGCAAATAAAACAACCCCTGTCTTCTGACTGGGTGACCAGACGTCTGTGTCTAAATGGATAGTGTTGCACAGTTGAAGATGAAAGAGTTATAAGGCTGTTGAATAAGGAAAACATTCCAAAATTGCTAATAAAAGTGGAGTGTTTATGCAGTCCAAGGAGGTTGTTATCACACAATTATCCACAGAAGAACTTGATACCATGTTGGCGGATTTAATTAATGAAGAGGAGCCTGTCAATTTCTGTTTCATGGTCTGAGATAATGGAAAATTGTGGTCTGTGGATAGGTAAAAGTATTCAGCAGGATATGGCTTCAGAATCAGCAGAAGAGCAAGAGGAAATGATGCAGTCTGGTATGCAGTAGCAGAAGGTGTAGTGTTCTGAGATGATACTGCATGAGTCTTGGCAGTCTGAGTGCTTGTTTGCTTCTATGGTAATGGATATATTGACAAAAGCTAGTATAGAAATATTTGCAGCAGAAGAACAACCTGGTTAGATTGAAGAACATTGATGTGGACTTTAGCTTAGAAAGTAGGGGTAGCTTTGTATCTATAAAGCAAATATGATTTAACATGTTCCATTTGTGGTTGTAATGAATGGAAAAAGAGGGATTTTTAAAGTATTTTAGCCTGTCAAGAAGTATGCTTGTTTTTCTGAAAAGGGCACTCATTTTATAAATGAACATTATATAAAATATTGTAGTCAATGTGGGAGCATGGGCATATAGTAAAAATAGTAAAATGGAATGAGGGAGTTGTTTAAGGAGGGGCATCTTTTATTTAATTGTATAGAGCTAACAAAGATATTATGAAAAAAATAAAGTTATGTCTGTTCTACAAAATGTGGAAATTAACTCTATTTCAGTAACACCTAGTTGTTCAATGTCCGAAGGTGGCTCAAATGTTTGTTCAGAGGAAGGAAGACAGTCAAAATGAGGGAAAAGCACATTAAAATGAAAATGTTTTATTGTTAAGGAATGATGATATTTTTATGCAAATAGATGTGAATGATTTAAGCAAGATGTTGGGGAGGGTGAATGGAACAGAAATGATAATGGCAGCGAAATAGTGAAAAAGTCTGAGTGACAGGGTTGTGTACAGGAAAAATGAAAGAAGTAAAAAAGTGCTAAAAAATGAAAAGGTTATATTTTGTTTCTGTTAATATTAACAGTATTAAATGGTCTTGAGAAGTTTTGTATGTTTTGAATGGTGTAGGAAGGTAATACAGGACATTATTTGCTAAAAATTAGATTTTTGTATGGAAATTAGAAAATACAGTTCCAGTTGTCATGCTGAAAGGAGGTAATGTGGAGTATAGGACAGGTGGTGTGACTGGGGTGTTTAGTTTGATATGTGGTGGGAGAAAGATAAATACTGGATGTCAGAGAGTTAGACTAGGTGTAATTGTGGCAGACTGTAGAACTAGAGGAGGGGTTGTGAGATTAATAATAACAATATGTGTATATGTTGCTACAAAATAATGAATAAATCTGCTTGAGGAGATACAAATATTTATTGCTAAATGCTGTTATAGCAGTTGTAGGGAATTAACATTGTGATGTCAAAAAAATGTACCTATTACAATTCTCTTCAAAAGGAACCTTGATGACAGGATGGGAGAAAGGAAATTCACCCCAGGGATCACGTCAATTGCCCTGCTAGATAGGGGTTCAGGGAAGTAAATAGTGTGGGCAAAAATAGCCAGGGAATTGTTATGGCTAGGCTTGTATAGGCCCTAGGGCCGATAGCCTAGTACCAACCTATGAACATATGAACCTATGAACAGACTTGTATGTGGGGAAATATAAAGATTATAGATATATGGGAGGTGTGCTGATATATCAAGCTGATTTTGTTTTGTCAAAAGAACTGCAGTAAACTAAAGGGGTGTAAAATGCATGGGCTTTTCAGATCATAGGGCAATGTTGGAGAGTTTGGTGGTGATAAGTCAGAAAGTAAGAAAAGGTATAAGAAAATACACATGAATGTGTAGTGAGTTAAAACTTGTGAAGGAAAGGCGGAGATTATTTGAAGAACATAAAAATATGAAAATGCTTTATAGAAATTTGATGGACTGGTAGGAAAACTATGAAGAAAAGTATACAATGTATATTTGGAAAGAGAGGCAGAATGCAAAGAACTCAAAAAGAGATTTATATAAAAAGTAAGAGATTTGGAAAAGATGTTATGGGAAAATAATATAAAGGTTTAGGAAAGGGAAAGATGAGATAAATAAAATGAAGCACGTTAAATAGACACATCCCAGGATTCAATAAATGATTTTGTCCATGCTGGAACAGTGTAGCCGTTCCTGCATGGAATATGGCTGCAGAGTGATCCAGTAAAATACTGTTTTGACATGCATGAGCCTGCCTACACTATTCCTGCATGGACACCACTGCATAATGCTAATTACCTCGTTTGCTGGTGAAAAACATAAAAATTAGGTGAATTAGCGATTCAGCAAGCAGGCAGGCATCCATGCAAGAATAGTGTTAGTTGCAGAAATGTATTTGGCTACTAGCCGAATACATTTCTGCAAAAATTAAAACGAAGGCATGACAGCTCAAAGAAAAGCGTGTATTATAATCTTTAGGCACTCCAATTGCCAAATATACGGCCATTGGCATGGAAAGGTGTTTCATTTTTCTAAAAATAAAAGTGTTTTTTTTTTTGGCCAATCTCGGCTGTTTAAGCTTAGGGCAGTTGCGCGCAAACATGGTCGTGCCAAAAATAAAAAAATAAAAAAGGTGAAAACACAGTTTTAAGGGAAATCTGCAATTTGTCATTATAGTCTATGGCATGCAGAATCAAAACAATGCCAGGGAACAATGGTTGCTAAGGGGAAAGGCTCTGGGTAGTGCAGTAACTACAGACTAAGGCAGTGGGGTATGCAGATGAGGGGAAATTTACTGAATCACAAAAATATTCTAAGTGCCAAACTGCACCTAACCGTGTAGGTGCTATAACATGATCGTGTAAGCAGGAGGAGCAACAGGCATGAAAAGGGTGTGTTTCATGAATGGTGTGAGCACATTGGAGCTCCTTGGCCCCAGAATAGCTTAGCTAAGCACAGATAAGCAAGGGGGTGTGTCTGAGACTGTATTGGCTTATTCCATGAAATGAAGAGCGTGTTCACATCCAGGGAGGGCCATTTCTCAGCATTTACATTAGCTAAATGGGTCTGCGTGGCGCACCAGGTCTAAAACAAACAAACAAAAACCCACGGAAATAGCAGGACTGTTTACATTTGGGCACCAGGTTTCCATGGCGCACCTCAGGGCTTAAAAGGGGAGGAAATTGGAAGGTAAAAAAAGGAAAATAGCAGAATAAAAGCAATCAAGGACAAATTACATAGCTAACAGGTGGAATGCATCATAGTCAGCCAATCATGCAGGCAATATCTGCAGCACAACAGTATAAACTATGGAAACACCTTGCAGTCTGGTTTGTCCCACAAACTCTGCACCATTGGTGTACACATGTAGGGGAATTTTAACCGGAAAAATGTTAGGGGCTGCCATTGCTTTGATCCATCAGTATGTGCTAGAGGCTGAGGGCATTGAGGAGGATAATGCTGACAACCGCCACAGACCAAGGAGGAGGAGAAGAGTGTTCAGACCCAGGGTAGCTTACCATGGGCTACATGATCTGGAGATAGTAGAGCGCTACAGGGTGGACAGAGACATACTGCAGTAAATCATCAAGCTGTGCCGGCCTCAAATCAGACACAAAGCCAACAGAGGGGAACCCATCCCAGTGGATAACAAGATATGTGTAGACTTAAGAATACTAGCTACAGGTACTTCCCAATGACCTACTTGGGACATCATGGAGGTCTCACAGGCATTTGCATCTAGGGTACTCCACCAGTTCCTGGATGCCATGCTAACACATGCTGGTGAGCACATTTAATTCCCCAACACCCGTGAGGAGCAGCAATATGCATCTCTTTTCACCATGTAGCAGAATACCCGGAGGTACTGGATCCAGTAGGCTGCACGCACATCCACATCAAATCACCACCCGGTGAACAGGGTAGGGTCTACATAAACCGCAAGGACTTCCCCTCCATCAGCTGCTAGATTGTGTGCAATGCCCAGGGAATTATCATGAATGTGTGTGCTGGCAGTCTTGGAAGCTATCACAACTCCCACATCTTGCATTCATCAGAGTTGTACCAGGCATTTGCCAGTGGGGGCATCCCGTATGGCCATCTAGTCCCCAAGACAGGGCACAATAGTATGGTAAATAGAACCAAAATGTAAAGCAAATATCAGCACAGTCTGTGCAAATGTGTACAGTTGACAGGTGTGCTCCCCATATACCCAATAGTATGGTAAATAGAACCAAAATGTAAAGCAAATATCAGCACAGTCTGTGCAAATGTGTACAGTTGACAGGTGTGCTCCCCATATACCCAAGAAAATGCAGTAACATGTATGGAAATAGCAGCATAGCACACATTGACAGGGCTGTCCTAGCACACATGAAAACATGTTGCATGTTCACAATATGCAGGGTTCAGTGAGCTGTGTGTATGTGTGGTTAATGCTGTCAGGATCTGGCTAGCACATTCTCTTGGCAGTTGTCTTGTAGTGCCCTAGGTACATTGCTGCCTTTGACAGGCCATGTGCAGATAACTGCAGTGCCAACAATTATGCATGTCAGTGACACCTACGACTCTGCCACTGACATACCTGGAAGTCACAGTGCTATGTGAAATATACTACACATATGATGGACTTCTTGAAGGCTGTGTAGCCGAGGTGCTAAGGCTTTTGTGAATATAGTGCTTTTTGGTACTGTCAGTGGTTATTTTCAATCATTCTTTTTTTCTTATGTTTGCTTATACATATGATGGGCATGCCTGCACAGTAGAATGCACTCTGTACCCACACTCATAACTTCTAGCCTCTGACAGCAAGATGTCTGGACAAGGGCAGAAATAAAAGTGGAACAAAGGCACAATGATAGGCATGTGTTGTAAATATTGCCCTTACATACTGAGAAAGTTGGTAGGGTGAAGGTTTTGCAGTAGCGGGAATTGTCTGAAGGATATGTAGTCTGAAACAGTAATGTCTGTCATTATTTTGTAACATCACTCTTCAATTATATGTAACTAACTTACCATAAAAACACAAGTTTACATAGACAGGATGAATTCTATAGTCAAACATCTAGACAATTTGCAAAAAATGTACAGGTGAGAGGTATGGCCACACAAGGATATGACATCTCGGGTTAGAAAGATACCACACAAGCAGGAGATCCCCAACCAGTATATCACCAAGTTGCTGGACTGTTTACACAGCATGTCATCACTCACCTGACTGTAGCCACACCTCACAACTGGCCTTGTTGGACAAGAATGTACATAGCTGCCTTCATAATACTGGTCAATGTATCATAAAACTGGTATTCCTCTGGTAAAGCACTGTGATGATCTGAGGATGTCTGGCACTAGGTAATGACACAATACATTGCAGTGTCAGACTACAAATATGTAAGAAAATGTCTGCTAAACAAACCCAGTACCCTGAGGAAAGTCCTGTGTATTCCTGAGGGGTATGGCTGTAGCACACAAAAAACGCGTACTGGAGTACACTTATCTCTGGAATGGAGTCCCACGTTAACTATAGAAGGTCACACTGGGCATGCTCCTACACTTAGAGAATCACAGGACATGTTGGAACCCACATTGAACTATATGACTGTATTGTGTATATATGTCTGTGCATACAGACAGCTATGTACACCTTAACTATCCCCACACACACACACATCAGACAGGATTACTCTCAGCTAGCTTTAGGTGACCCATATGTGATATATCTGCATCTGTTGCATGTGATATACAGACATATATATGGGCAATAGATAGCATATGTCAAGCATACACATACATAAATGTGGGGAAGTGAGAGGCAGACAGTGATGGAGAGAGAGCGAGACACAGGGGGACACACAGCAAGAGTCACACACACAGATACCCAGAATGGCATACAGTGATGTGTTGTGGACAGTGGCATACCAGGTGTAAACTGTAATAGTGCTGAGGTTGGGTTATCACATCACCTGCCTGTGTGTGTGTGTGTGTGTGTGTGTGTGTGTGTGTGTGTGTGTGTGCCTGTAGGTCTAAGTATTAGGAGACTGTTCCCCCTCAGTACACTTCACATTGCCCTACTTCACAAGATCTGCTGCTGTCATTCACCTGAAACATGCCATTGGACACTTATCACCCCTATAAGATCTGTAACATGTGTGATTACTGCATGACACTATAGTACAAATATCTAGATAGGTAGGTGTTCTAATCTTATTACTGGCAACTGTGTTTGTGATATTTGTGTGTGCGAGAGTGAGGGAGTGTGTGTTTATTTGTAGGTGAAACATTTTAGGCTATTCCCACCGACAACACTTCCCAGTGCCCCACTTTATTAGTCCTGCTGATGTCATTCCCCTTATCAGCACCTTTGGCCAGTTGTCAGCACAGTAAGCTCTGTAGCGCATGGGATAACTACATAACACTATAGTACAAATCACTAGATAGGCAGGGGTTCTACTCTCAGATCTGACAAATGTGTGTATGTTTGTAGGAAGAAGCATTTTAATAAGTTTCCCACCCACTCCCCTACTTTATCAGTCCTGATGATGTCATTCCACTTATCAGCACCTTTGGCCAGTTGTCAGCCCAGTAAGCTCTGTAGCGCATGTGATAACTGTGTAACACTATAGTACAAATCACCAGATAGACAGGGATTCTACTCTCAGATCTGGCAAATGTGTGGGTGTGTGTGTGTGTGTGTGTGTGTGTGTGTGTGTGTGTGTGTGTGTGTGTGTGTGTGTGTGTGTGTGTGTGTGTGTGTGTGTGTGTGTGTGTGTGTGTGTGTGTGTGTGTGTGTATGCTTGTAGAAAGAAGTATTTTGATAAGTTTCCCACCCAGTGCCCTACTTTATCAATCCTGCTGATGTCATTCTCCTTATCAGCACGTTTGGCCAGTTATTAGCCCAGTAAGCTCTATAGCTCGTGCTTTAACTGCATAACACTGTAGCACAAATCACTAGATAGGCAGGAGTTCTACTCTCAGATCTGGCAGATGTGTGTGCAAGTGTATATGTTTGTAAGAAAAAGTATTTTGATAAGTTCCCACCCAGTGCCCTACTTTATCAGTCCTGCTGATGTCTTTCCCCTTATCAGCACCTTTGGCCAGTTGTTAGCCCAGTAAGCTCTGTACTGCATGCAATAACTGCATAACACTATAGTATAAATCATTAGATAGGTAGGGATTCTACTCTCAGGTCTGGCAAATGTGTGTGTGGGTGTTTAAGTGTGATTGTAAGAATAAGTATTTTGATGTTTCCCACCCAGTGCCATACTTTATCAGTCCTGCTGATATCATTCCCCTTATCAGCAACTTTGGCCAGTTGTCAGCCCAGTAAGCTCTGTAGCACATCTGATAACTGCGTAACACCATAGTACAAATTACTAGCTAGGTAGCGGTTCTAATCTCAATGCTGGCAAGTAAGTGTGTGTTTGGGTGAGAATCATATCCTGTGTGGGTTATACCATTTTGAGCTGTGTACCACCCTGCACACTTCCCATCACCCTACTTTACAAGGCCTGCTGATGTCATTCACCTTAAAAGTACCTTGGGACAAGGTGGAATCATATAAGCTCCGTGGCATGTCTGATAACTGAGTAACACTATAGTAGAAATAACTAGATAGGTAGGAGTTCTAATCTCAATACTGGCAACTGTGTGTGCGTTTGGGTTGAGAATCATATCCTGATTGGGTTATATCATTTTGAGTTGTGTACCACCCTGCATACTTCCCATCACCGTACTTTACAAGGCCTGCTAATGTCATTCACCTTAGAAGTAAGTTGGGACAAGGTGAAATCATATAAGCTCTGTGGCGCATCTTATAACTGCATAACACTATAGTAGTAATAGCTAGATAGGTAGGGGTTCTAATGTCAATACTGACAACTGTGTGTGTGTGTGTGTGTGTGTGTGTGTGTGTGTGTGTGTGTGTGTGTGTGTGTGTGTGTGTTTGGGCTGAGATTCATATCCTGTGTGGGTTATACTATTTTGATGTGTGCACCATCCATGTTTGTTTACCACCTCCCGAGGGCATTACTTTATATAGGGTATTAATGGCATCTGCCTCACATACAGCATGTTAAACCATTGTACAGTTCATACCAGTCATTTGTATATATGTCTACGGAATATCCAGATGTTTGCGACCTATATGTGGTCTGTGTCCCTTAAAAATGGCCATTTATGTGATATTGTTGCCAAATAGGTCACAGTTACTGTGGTGACACACATGCCAACATCAGATATCATACCTGACTGAAGCATCATCCTGATACAATGTCTGTTACCCTATCATTTTTCCATGCTTGTAGGAGCAATAGATGACTCCAGTTGCTATTTCTGGTGGATTATCTCACCATCCATGAAGGCATTCACAACATTAAGTGTAGTAAGAGATAGTGGGTTATGTCCCACACATATAATCTGTATGGGGCATGTCATGTGTATGTAGCATTATAATACATTAAAGTGGATATGTAGGTGTACTAATCTGTCTATTACCAGCTGTGTTTATGTTACTGTATGCACATCCCCTGTGTCACTCTTTGCTGTGTATATGCAAAGAATATACCATTTTGTCTCCCTGTTCCACCCTGTGAACTCAGGATTACATACCACAAACCTGTCATACACAGTACCATGCATGCCCTCACCAACTGCATCAAGGTTGAGCATATGGGAGAGAAATGGGGCAACAGGTACTGACAGATGACTCTGTTGCAGTTAATCTAATGGCTAAGCTTATGAGGGACCTACTGACAGTACTCCAGTAACCTGTTCTGTATGTATGGGGTTGTGATACTACACAACACTGAGGTGAAATGTCTGAAGGCTACCTGTCTGTAACAAGGGGTATGTATGCAAGGTCACACTGTCTGACAACACTGTCCATCACACACTGTTGCATGCATACACACCTGGTAAATGTGCATCTAAAGCTTTACCTTGGCTGTGAAACGGTCAGTGTATTTCCACTCTGCCATACTCCATGTTGGTAATGTCTGCAAGGTCACAGCCAGCAGACACACAGACACCTGGAACACAAACAGAATATAGCATGTCAGACTACATTCTGTCAGTGGTACTAACAGCAATAATGCATCATGGCTAATAAGGTACATACACCTTTATGTGTACCCATAACAAATGCAAGCAGACATTACCTTACACAGTATTACATAACTACATTGTACTGTATTCACCCCGTGCATCAGAACCATATTAGCATGCCCCTGCATCAATGGTATGAATGACAGGGATGTGGCACAGGTATCATATGCACAGGGTGTGGGGTGGGTTTGCCAGGGGCCTAGGCAGGGCCATATGGTTGACATCATGTATGTATGTTTGGAGGGGTATCCTATAGATGGGCTGTGCAGAGGTGCTGTGTGTGTCTGGAGGTGACCTGCCTATGATACAGATGTGTGTATGTATGTATGCGCACAGTATGCAATGTGGCTGCCCTACACATGGGTATATTGGACAGCTGTGGACCGTACATGGCAGGGTGCCCAGTTCACTGTCTCTAGCCATGGACACGGGAACTGGTCCTACCAGGGGTCTCACTGGCACCACCAAGCCCAAGGCCAGATGCAGTCCTGCTTCCGGATGGTGACTGCTGTCTGTTGGATCCATGTCTCTGACTGGACCATCCAGGACCACGTGCCTATGGCCTGCTCCATTGTGATGTGGACAGTAACCTCCCTTTGGTAGTGCTGTGTCATTGCCAGTACAGGAGTGTGAAGATGCATGGCCCCGTAGACTCTCAGCTGATGGTGCTGACCTACATCCAGGTGGCCAACGCCCATCTCCCACCACATGCTCTAGCACAGACATGCCACGGTCAAGGATTGCCAAGATTTAACCCCACCGTCTATTCATGACCTCAGTATTTTGGAGTGTGGCCTCAACAAGGTCATGTATGCTGCCATGTAAATCAGGAAGAGTTTCATCCAACCCATTATTTGTCTGGTGTTGCGTTCACTACATGCCTGTGCATCCATGACAGCATGAAACATGTGTCTGGTGACACCTGGTAAGGCACTTGCAACAGCAGCTTGACAAGCAGCAGTCCTCTTGCGAGCACCACTGTCCATCCGCCTGTGTGGGACCTCACCTGCACTCTGGCTATGGTCAGTGTCTATGCTCACACCTGCCTATGTCACCACACTAGCCTGCTTCATGCCACCATCTGCCAACTGTCCATCATCTGTGGCTGCTGGGGGCGAGGCATGTGTGGGCATTGTGACATTGTGGATGATTGTGAGATGCCAACCAATGGCACAGATTCAGCTCCTGACAACGCCACCTGTGCCTGACTATGACCATCGTCATTGTCAGAGTCTGCAGAGACACCGACATCAGATTTTGAGCAGGAGTGACCACAACCACCATAACCAAAAACAACAAAATGCCCCCAATGACCATAACCACCTGTGGGAGGATGACAACATATGTAAATTAATACCTGCACTGTAACGTTTGCTGCTGCACACACGTGTGTGCGTGAGCACACACACACACACACACACACACACACACACACACACACACTCACACTTATACACACACACACACACACACACACACATATACAGGTGATGTGGCAGACAGACATTACACAGACCTCACAATAGCCAACTGGTGATATTCCCAAAACAGTCAGACCACTACGTATATACCCTGGACAAGCCCTCGACATCATGCAGTGCAGTCCTTTCCACTTAATGTTACTACTGATAAACACCTCTGTGATACGTGAGTAGTGTTAGTAGGTGACAGACCTTCAAGTAGCACACAGTGCACCCATGTACACATACTTGCTGTTCACTTGTATAGCACAGTGGCAATTCCTACAGAACATACTTCTCAACTGTGCAGAGTGTCGCTGAACGTCTACGTGTGGCTCATATTTCTGGTCTGTTTGTCATAAATCCTGTGTTTGTCTGACACATTACTGGGATGATATGAGGACTGGTGTCACTAATTAATGACATATTTTGAGTTTCACACTTCAGAACCTGCAGTACGTGTATGTTACAACAGAACCAGTTACACTAACAACCTTCTAAGCTTACAGTGGCTATTATAAGTGTAGACACCCCTGTTAACATGCTTGTCTGATATATAACATGAGACCACAGAAACCATATGATAACATTTCCCACCTTTAATGTGACCTATAACCTGTGCAATCCAATTGAACAGCAAACACATTGGTTAGGGATAACATGTAGAAGTTGAAATACGTACAGTAGGCTGGTTGCATGACTGTACACACCCTTAAACTAGTACTTTGTTAAAGCACCTTTTGATTTTATAACAGCAGTCAGTGCTCTTGGGAAGGTGTGTATCAGCATGGCACATCTCGACTTATGTACACCTTCCCTTGCAAAAGCCCTCCAACTCTGTCAGATTGTGAGGGCATCTCTTCTGCACAGGCCTCTTCAGGGCACCCCACAGATGTTCTGTTGGATGTAGGTGTGGACTGTGGCTGGGCCATCCCAAAACGTTAATTCTGTTCTGGTGAAGACATTCTTTTTTGGATTTTATGTATAGTATGGGTCATTGTCGTGTGGAAAGGTAATTCCTCTCCATCCGCAGCTTTCTAGCAGACACATGAAGATTTTGTACCAGAAGGGACTGGTATTTTGAACTGTTCCTAATCCCCTCCACCTTGGCTAAAGGCCCACTTGCAGCTTATGAACAGCAACCCCAAAGGAGGACACTGCCATCACCATGCTTCACCACGGGGATGGTGTTCTTTTGGTGATGCACAGTGTTGTTACTGTGCCAAACAAACCATCTGATATTGTTAATCCTTGTTTATTCCTTATGCATGGGTGTCAGTTCCGAGCTCGGAACCGAGACGGCCATTTTCCAAGCTCTCGTCAGCTTCAAACTCTCGAGCCAAACTCTTACCCACAATCCCCCTCTCCCTGTTACCCCAGATTTCATTTGCTGCGTTGCCATCCGGTCTTGTCAAGCTACTTCTCTTGAGCTAAGTACAGTCAATTGTTTAATTGCTTTACAAATTACTTTTCTGTCAGAAAAGTTGATATTTTATTGCCTCTTACCCTATCACATCTAGCGTTCATAAATTCCTCAGGTTTTTCTATCTTTTACTTACTACTTTTACCGCAAGTTATTTTCTCTTTACCATCGTTGGTAATCTTTTTCCCTTTCTCTTTCATACCTTCGGATACTCTCTTGTACTATTGTTGGTACTTTTCTATTAATTAATATGGCAGATAAAAAAGGTAGTCCGGGGTTTAAGTGGTGTTCTGATTGTGGACACAAACTGCCTACTTCTGATGCACACTCTTTGTGTGTTTATTGTTTGGGAGCTTCCCATTTATCTGTTGAACCACCCTGTATTATTTGTGAGAACTTTTCTAATAGAACTTTATTAGAAAGGAAAAACAAGCAGATATTGAAGGGACTTCTAAAATCTCCCTATTTCTGGGTCAGAGGTCTCAACCCCTCCTAAAGCCCATGGATGTTTCTACTAAGGCTAAATCTTTGCCTTCGTCCCCGGCTGGAGACCCTCACCAACCAAAAGCTAAAAAGGCTAAATTTTCGGCTCTGGAGCTCTCTCAGTCAGCCCCAGTGCTTTCAGTGCGTAGACCGTCGGCACCAAGGCCTTCGGCTCCATTAGTGATTTCGTCTTCGCCCTCTCCTGCAGCCTTCTACATATCAGCACCGAGGGGCTCCTCAGTTCAGACCATTACCACTTTATCAGCACCGACTGTTCAGTCGGCACAGACCTTGACTGCGTCGGCTCCGAGATCTTCCTCGGAACCGAGGCCATTATTGTTGACTCCAGTTTTGTCGGTTCCAGCTTTGGCACCGACTCCTACCACTTTGGCACCGACAACCACTTTGGCACCGATCCCTGTGTCGGTGCAGACAATGACCTCGGCACCGAAGACTTCTTCGGTGCAGACAACAGTAGTCCAGTCTTTCTCAACACCATTGTCCTCGGTGCTGTCAGATGAGATGGGCACAGAGTCTGCCTCTTTTGTGGACAGGCCTGTTTCTCCCTCAGTCTCTGTGAGGTCCACTAGAAGCCTTTCTGAACATGATGTGTTGCGTCTTGTGGACCAGGCATTCTTGGCCAGAGGTATTCCACCCCTCAGGAACTATCCTTCCATGGGAGGTGATCACCCATCTCCAAAGACAGCTTCTTATTCTCCTCCTTCATTGCCATTGAAGTCCATGGATATAGCACAGTCTTCCCCTTCTGCGGTTCCCTTTATAGATCTCACTAAGGAACTGCAATTGCCTTTGTGGCAGGAAAGTTTTGCTATGACCCAGGATGTCAGCTGTAACACGCATAGCCTGCTGCTCCACAGCCATCCAGGAACTCCGGGTTGGCAGGCTGAGCCACTTAGGGGAGGAGTGCCCCCTGTCCTAGACATACACTCCTCTCCGGGTGGACCAGCTTTCCAACTGATGGAGAAGGCTTTCGCTGCTGCTGGCGATAACGGACTGTGTCTATACCTCTGTCCTCCTCTGGTACACTGATTTCACAAGTCGCACCTAGCGGACACCGGGTGCAAGGGCCAAAGGACATATTCCCGCAGGAATCCCCCTTTCCATTGTCTTCCCCAGCTTCTTCTGCTGAAGAGATCCACCGGAAAAGTTTGTGTAAGAGGAAGCACATGGACTCCACAGAGGAGTCCCTCACCGAAGACACACATTTCGATTAGTGGGAAGGATCCCCTCGGTCACCCTCTGAGGTTTCCTTTGGCGATAGCCATGAAATCCTGAAATAGAGAGGTGACTGGCAGTCCTCTAATCTGACCCCTGAGGAATCTGTGTTCCTGCAGGCCTTTTGCGCCCGGTCTCCTACCTCCTGTGTTACTCCACCTGCCGATGAACTTGTCAGGTTAATTGTGCAGCATGCTTGGAAGGGCCCTGATAACATCGAAGCTATTTCCCGGAGGCCAGATAAGATCTTGTCCCCTCCTGCTTCGGATCCCCATTGGTCCAAAGGTCTTCCTGTGGATGCTTTGGTGGTGGTGGCCGCAACAAAAAAGGATCTGGCAGAAGAAGAAAGTCAGACTGTCCATCCGCCTAACAGAGAGTCCCGGGCCCTGGACAGGATAGGGAAGCGCACATTTGCTTTAGTGACCTTTGCTGTCGGGTCCCAGAATTATATGGCACATTTTACCAGGCTTCAAAGAGATCTGGTTTCTGAGCTCTCTTAAACCTTGGCTGGTGCAGAGTCTAATGAGGTCCGTGACAAAGTGGCCACTCAGCTGACCACCATTGAGTCTATATTTAACTCCTCTATGTGACTGATATCTCATGCATCAGAAGGAGCAGTTAGATTGGCGGGTTCAGCTGCGGTCTTGAGACGACACACCTGGATGCGCTTGTGCAACTTCGCAGAACCTTTTAAGTCTTCTTTTCTTAATCCCTCCATTGACCCCTCCTCATTGTTTGGGCCCAAAGTTAAAAGCACACTGGCCAGATGCGAACAGGACGGTAAGACCCTTTCTGCCATATGTGTCCATTATTCTTCCCCTCAACGTGCTTTCTCCCGAAACCAAAAGAGTGGGAAGATATGGTTCAAGAAATCTCAGGGTCCTTTCTGTGACACACAGGCTGAGTTCTCCCCCAGAGGCAGAGGGGGAAACTCACAGGGAAGACACTCCTTTCGGGGCACAGGGGGACCGTGTAACCAGGGTTCCAGGGATTCTTTCCCTGGTCAATCCTACCAGCGCTCCTGGAAGAGTGACCCAACTCCTTTCCTCTGGCGGTGGTTGGGGGATGTTTCTCCTTGTACCCTTCTGCCTGGCTAACCATCACCACTGATTCTTGGGCACAAAGGATCATAACCAGAGGTTATCATATCCCCTTCAATCTTTGTCCCGTCCCTTCAAAAAATCTTCCCGACGTTCCACCCAGTCAAAGGGAAGAAGCAGCACTAGAGATAGAAAAGCTGCTAAGAAAAAGAATCATCCAAATAGTCCCTCCAAACCAGATAGGATCCGGATTCTACTCTAGACTATTTTTGGTGCCAAAGAAAACCGGAGACTGGAGACCAATTTTGGATCTCAGTGTATTGAACAAGTTTGTGAGAGTACAAAAATTCCGGATGGTCACAATACAGTCTATCCTCCCGCTTTTGGAAAAGATGATTGGATGTGCTCTATAGATCTTCAAGATGCGTACTACCACATAAAGATGGACAGGCTATCAAGAAGATTTCTGCACTTCCGTGCGGGAGCCAGTCACTACCAGTTCAGAGTACCGCCCTTCGGACTCTCTACAGCCCCCAGAGTGTTCACAAAGTGCATGGCAGTTGTCACAGCTCACTTGCGACTTCAAGGATTCCAGGTGTTTCCGTACCTAGACTGGCTCATTTCCGCCCCCACCAGACATTTACTGGAAAAAGTCCTGGCATACTTTCTCCTCGCTGCTCAAAGGCTAGGAATAACCATAAACTAGCAGAAATCCAATCTCACCCCATCTCAGTCCACAAAATTCATAGGGGTTATCTTGGACACAAAAAACTGCAGAGCTGCTATTCCAGAGCACAGAATTTTAAGGATAAAGCAACAACTAATTCTAATCCTTTCAAAGGAAAAATCCATGGCTCACTCAGTTCTACAGCTGTTGGGTTCCATGGCAGCCTCCATCACCATTGTTCCCCTGGCCAGGTTTCACATAAGGCTTCTACAATGGCTACTGCTCACCCAATGGTATCCTTTTCAGCATCCTTTGTCAGCCATGATTCGAGTAACCCACAGGTGCAAACAGGATTTAAATTAGTGGATGACACACAATCTCTCACAATGGTCTCGCCCCTTCTCCCCCCAGCAACCCAAGGCCACAGTGACCATGGATGCCTCCCTGATGGGGTGGGGGGGCTATGTCAGGGACAGACAGTCCAAGGCACTTCGTCCCAACTGGAGGCCCATCTGCATATAAATGTTCTAGAGCTTAGGGCGGCGCTTCTGGTGTTGTAAGCATTCCATCAACTGCTGCCATCTGGGACAATTTGTGATTCAGTCAGACAACATGGCGGTGGTCTGGTACATCAACAAGCAAGGTGGAACCAAATCTTACCCCCTTTGTCGAGAGGCCATGAGGATATGGCAATGGGCAATGGCTACCAACCATTTTCTTCTAGCAACGCACATTCCTGGGAGTTCCAGCGTGATAGCAGACAGACTCAGCAGATGCATTCTTCAACCTCATGAATGGTCCCTGAATCCCTTGATAGCGACGGAGATCTTCCACTGCTGGGGCCATCCTTGCTGCGACCTCTTTGCACCCCAGACCAACTACAAATGCAGCAACTACTTCGCTCTGATTCCCCCTCCGGGGCAGTCACCCAGGGATGCTCTAGTCCATGACTGGCCCTCATGTCTTCTCTACATATTTCCACCCTTTCCCCTCATTCCCCAGATTCCGAAGAAAGCCCGGTGGTTGAAGAGCAAGGTGATCCTCATAGCACCATATTGGCCTTGACAGATTTGGTTCCCCTTCCTTTGGCCTCACCTCCTAGATCGACCATGAATTCTCCATCCAACCCCAGAGTTGATTTCATGCCCACAGAACCTGATTAATCCCAACCTGTACAGCCTGAAGCTAATGGCTTGGTTACTCCAATTCCCTTGATTGCCAGGCAGAATTATCTTTCTTTATCAGTACGTGTTATTCTCATTGCTTCTCATAAGTCTTCCACTAGAATTACTTATCTGAACAAGTGGAAAAGATTTACCTGTTGGCTGAAAGATAAACAAGTAGACACCTTTTCAGCACCAGTGTCGATAATACTAGACTATCTGGCCGATCTGTTTCAGTCGGGTCTATCGGCTTCTACCATTAGAGTTCATTTGGCTGCATTTTCTAATTTTCATGAGGGTGTCCAAGATTCCTATCTTATGTCCCATAACTTGTGCAAGACCTTCATAAAAGGTGTGAATTATCTGAAGCCACCTTTTAGAGAACCTATTCAACCATGGGATTTATCATTAGTACTATAAGCTCTGACAATTGCACCTTTTGAACCAGCCTCTTCTTGCGACCTCAAGTATTTGTCATGGAAAACCTTGTTTTTGGTCGCTATTACTTCTGCCAGACATATTTCTGAACTTCAAGCTTTATGTATCAAGAGTCCATACTTGATTTTTCATAGAGATAGAGTATCTCTGAGAACTAATCTATCATTTCTGCCTAAAATGATCTCTGAAATGTCCATTAATCAAGCCATTGAATTGCCAGTTTTCTTTCCCAGTCATTCAAACAGAGGAGAGTATTGCCTACATACCCTAGATATACACAGGCAAGTCCGTTTTTACTTAAACAGGACTAAACCCTTTCATAAATCTGACCAGTTATTTTTGGCCTTTTCTGGACCTAGATTAGGATCTGCTGTTGCTAAGGTCACATTAGCTTGATGGTTGAAGGACTGTGTGACCTTTTACACGCAACGTAATATCTCGTTGCCTACTACCATGAAAGCTCATTCAACAAGGTCGGTGGCAACTTCTGCTGCCTTCCATGCCAGAGCTTCTTTACATGACATCTGTGCAGGTGCAACTTGGACTATGCCTCATATCTTCATCAATCATTACAAATTGGATTTGGCCTCCAGGGGAAGAGAATCTTTCGGTTCTGTGGTGCTCAGGAATGTCCTTCCATGAGAGCCTCCTAGGAATAGAGGTAGCTGGGGACTCTGTCCCATGCGTAGGAATGAATGAGGATTAACAATATCAGATATAGAAGTTATGTCCTACCATAACGTTCCATCTGTATTGTTGATCCTTGTTCAGTCATTATGACCCTCCCTCCTTCCCCCTACTGTAGTTTCTAGTGGATCTCACCATCCAGTTCTCTTGGGTTATTTGACCAGAGGTAGCCTCTACCTTCTTTAACTTGCAAACTCAATCTGAGGGAACAGGGAGAGGGGGATTGCAGGTAAGAGTTTGGCTCGAGAGTTTGAAGCTAACGCCAGCTTGGAAAATGTCTGGCTCAGTTCCGAGCTTGGAACCGATACCCATGCGTAATAAATTAACGAGGATCAACAATACAGATGGAACGTTATGGTAAGACATAACTTCTTTTTTTGGTACTGTGGCCAAAAAGTGCAACCTTGGTCTTATTACACCATAACACATTTCCCCACATGCTTTTGGGAGAACTGATGTACCTGGATATTGTTTTGTGAGAGAAAAGGCTTCCATCTTCTAGCCCTATCCCATAGGCCAGACATGTGGAGAATACGGGAGATTCTTGTCACATGTAGTATGCACCCTGTACTTGCCAGAGATTCCTGCAACTCCTGTAGTGTTGCTGTAGGTCTCCTGGCAGCCTCCCTGAGCAGTTTGGATCTTGTCTTTTCCACACATTTGGAAAGATGTCCAGTTCTTTGCAATGTTACTGTTGCCCCATATTTTCATCACCATGTGATGACTGTCTTCACTGTGTTCCATGGTATATGCAATGCTGTGGAAATCTGTGTGTACCCTTCTCTGAGCTGATAACTTTCACAAATGAGATCCCTTTGCTGCTTCGTAAGCTGTATGTGAACTATGGCTGTTGCTGCAGCAGGCAACTGAGTACATTTTAGGATAATCGTAGTAGGACAGCTGATCGTTGTTTGCTGTTAATCAAATAGTCTCTGTAATTGATGGCAGGTGTGTACCCAAGGAGACATAATGCTGTAATTATATCAAAAGCTGCTTCAACACAGTATTAGCTTCAGCCTGTGCACACGTATGCATCTAGCTTCTTGTACTTTTTTTGTGTGTCATAATTGTTCCCCTAACAGATATGTTTGTTTTATTGGGTCTACTTTAATTAAACGAAAGCGGAATCCATCAAATACGAATCCGTCGACACATAAACAGCGAAACGCGGAAACGTCGAATGCACTAAATAGCGAAATTGGAAATGTCAAATTGTCATAGTTGGCCCATCTGCGGTATAGCTCCGTAAGGTAAGTGTGCGATAGTTATGGACCTTAGGATTAGGGTGCAGGTTAAGGTAAGTGCATAGATAGGTAATGTATGTAAGGTTTAGTGTAGGGTTTTGTTAAGTGTATGTGTGTGTGGAATATTTACTTTGTGTGGGTATAGTTCTGTAGGGTAAGTGTGTGGTAGTTATGGACCTTAGGGTTAGGGAGGAGTTAAGGTTAGTGCATAGATAGTTGTGTATGTGGGGTTTAGTGTAGGGTTACAAGTGGGGTTATGGTGCTTTAATTTAGGGTTAAGTAGGGTTTTGGTTAGTGTATGTATGTGTTTTTTGTTGTTGTGTTTGTGTAGGTAGTATGTTATGGGCGGTGGGGTTGGCCGACTATTGCGGTTTCAATGTTTACATTTCACGGTTTTGCGTGTTTGATGTTATCGCGTTTCGCTGTTTATGTGTCGACAAATTAGTATTCGACGGATTCCGCTTTTATTTAATTAAAGTAGACCCGTTTTATTGAATTGTACAGGTTATAGGTCACATGAAAGGTTGGAAGGGTTCAGAAATATTTTATTGTGCTACCATTTTTGTATATCACAAACATCTGGCATTCTATCAGGTGTCTGTACACCATTTATATGCACTCTATAACACTAATTTATAAAATATGTCCCTAGTTTTGGGCCTTTGTCCCCCCATTTTGTCAGTCTTTGCCCAGATTTCGTGCATTGACAGGTTGTGAGGTATGCTACAGATATGTGACATCTCCTGCAAATAGGCTTCTGTGATGACCACTGTGATGCAATGCAGTTAACCCCACCACAAGTGAACATACAGATATTGCAAAATGGCCGAGAGTAGCAGTTGTATGCAATGGTCACATGCATGACCTTAACATTCCTGGGGTACTGGTGAGCCACAACAGGAAAATCCCATACTCACTGGCTTCAGGCTGCTGTCCCACATTCAGACCAGGGGTACCTGTGTAGTTGTGGGAGGAGAAGTATTGTCAGCAGACTCACATTTGGTATTGGTACAAGATGAGTGCTACCTTTCTGCACAGGTACAGTACAAGCTTTGATAGTACACAATTTGTACTCGTTCACCTTAGATGTGCAGTTGTGTGCATTACTAAACCCCACCCACAAATTGCAGTTTGAACTGACATATGCATCTAGATACTCTATAGAAGACAGTATGACTGCTACATGATTAAATTGATGTGCACTGTGGCCTTAACTGGATGCTCCTCGCCTGTTGCCTGGGTGCCACCCACCTCGACGACTTGTGTTTCCTGTGTTGTCTGTTGTGTGGGGGCTGCCCCAAGGTTGGCAAGGAGCTCCTCTGTTGCCATAAGTGGGGCCTGTGTGGCTGGACCCCCACCTATAGCAGTACGGACAGTGGCCACGGCAGCAGCCCTTTGCCGGGCACAATGTATCAGGTCAGTTGTCTGATGCCTGACCTGATCGTATGTGCGACCATGGTGGCCCAAGGTGTTAACTCTGTGGACAAGGTCATCCCACAGGGCAGTCTGCTCCCACAGATTTTGTCGGCTACAGCCGAACAGCACCACATGGTGCTGGATTATGGCATTGGTGATAGCTGCATTCTCATTTGCAGTATAACCTAACTGACGCTGCATGCCACCTGGAAGACATAAACAGGGAAAGACATCACAGGACTTCAGATATTGCCCAGAGTTATTTACAGAGCCAGCACATCAATATTGCCTATTATTAGCCACCACTTACAACCACATCATACCCCTGTCATCTATCCGTACAGTATGAACCTGCATTGCATTCCTGGTCCTGATGTTCATGTACCCCCCAATGAGGGCCAGTACATTGGATAAACCACCATTCATCATTCACGTTTGTGTATATGGATGACAGTGGCCATCTTTCTTGTAGATGGATGTCAATGGTGCTCAGGCTTTGCATGCATACATTGTATAATGGAGCTGGAAGCATATGCCTGAGTTCATGTAAGATGCAGACAGGAATGTTATCAGCTCCCATGGGGACTTGCTTTTGTTGACTTTGATTAGGCAGTATGCAACTTCTCTGTGATGATGAAGGGAGGGGTACGGGTGATGTGCATATCCACCTATACTGATGATGAGCCAGGGGGATGATGTTTGCCCTAAACCTGTCTGCAGCAGTTTGGCTATAGCTATAGTGTGCGTGTATGTGGTGTGAATGACTACCATTACAGGGTGGGTTGGGTTGTTGCCTCTGAGATTGCAGACGTATGTGAAGGCAGCCTTGTGATTGCCCTTGGTATATGTGTCCAATTTGTACTCATAGTAAGCCTTACAGTAATCCACCTGTGACCTTATATGCTCATTCAGACAAAGGTTGACTTGCTGCCAAGTTGGTGCCTGCTCCTACTTTGCCCTGTACAGCCAATTTAGTGACCAATTATGTGGTTTGTGTATTGCTGCTGTCCAGCAAAGAGGATTACTCTACCTTGGTGGCAACAGGTTTTACAAGTAAGGTTTTGCTGAGTCCATACAGCTGTGTAGGTGGTCATATAGCTGTTTGTAGTAGCCATGGATACAAGGTCATAACACAGTTGGACACCTCCCCAATTTCAAACTGATAATCATGCTTATTTCAGTACCCATGTCTGTGTCAGGGCAATGCAAAAACCAATAGCTTTAGAAATCTAACTCTATTGGATGCACAGAAACTAAGATTACACACATGTAAAACATGTACAGCTTATTTACCTGATGTTTTGCATCCCATGTCTGTTATGAGACAGCCAGGTACACCTACTCATACATTCATGTGCACAGGTAATACCTGATGTACATTTATGTTGTATGTCAGTATGGTACACTGTATTTACACTCTGGCTGCTCAGTCATTCCTGTCAACCTGTTAGAGCAGGACATCTGGAGGACGCCACACATACATGGAAGGTGATGGACCAGAATGAGTGACACTTTCTTAATATTGCTGTAGCACACTTAAGTCATTTCATAGCACAGTTAGCCTTTGCGTTCACAGACATACCCTGGAGGATGTCTGACACTAATATGGCAGGAAGAGAGGAGAAAGGCTAGGAGTGTGGCAGTGAGGGCAGGGACTCTTAATGTTGGCAGTATGACTGGTATGGGGATAGAGCTAGCTGATATGATGTACAGAAGGAAGGTTGATATATTGTGTGTGCAAGAGACCAGATGGAAGGGGGGTAAGGCTAGGTGTATTTTTTCGGGTCCAAATTGTCCTATCATGGTGTGGATGGGAGGAGAAATGGTATAGCAGTTATCCTAAAGGGACTGTATGCCAAGAGTGTTTTTGGAGGTGAAAAGAGTGTCAGATAGAGTGATGTTTATGAAGTTGGAAATTGATGGTGTAATGATGACTGTTGTTAGTGCATATGCTGCACAAGTTGGGTGTGCGACGGATGAGACAGAAAAACTTTGGAATGAGTTGGATGAAGTGGTGATGACTGTAACCAAGGGTGAGAGAGTAGTGATTGGAGCAGATTTCAGTGGGCATGTTGGTGAAGGGAACAGAGGGGATGCAGAAGTGATGGGTAGGTATGGTGTTAAGCAAAGGAATGCAGAAGGTGAGATGGTAGTGGATTTTACAAAAAGGATGGACATGGCTGTGGTGAATACGTATTTTAACAAGACAGAGGAGCATAAGGTGACATACAAGAGTGGAGAAAGATGCATAGAGGTGGATTATATCCTATGCAGGAGGGCCAGTTTGAAGGAGACTGGGGACTGTAAAGTGGTGACAGGGGAAAGTGTAGTTAGGCAGCATGGAATGTTAGTCTGTGGGATGACGGTGATCAAGAAGAGGGGGAGGAGTGTGAGGGCAGCACCAAGGATCAAATGGTGGAAACTGAAAAAGGGTGATTGTGAGGTTGAGTTCAGGGAAGAGTTAAAACAGGCAGTGGGTGGCAGTGAAGAGTTACCGAATATCTGGGTAACTACAGCAGAGCTAGTAAGGGAGATGACTAGAAAGGTGCTTGGTGTGACATCTGGACAGAGGAAGGAGGACAAGGAGACCTGGTGGTGGAATGAGGAAGTACAGGGGAGTATACAGAGAAAGAGGTTGGCGAAGAAGAAGTAGGATTGTTAGAGAGATGAAGAAAGTAGACAGGAGTATAAGGAGATGAGGTGCATGGCAAAGAGAGAGATGGCAACGGCTAAGGATGAGGAGTTTGAAGGGTTGTATGAAAGGTTGGACCCTAAGGATGGAGTAAAGGACCTGTACCAATTGGCTAGACAGAGGGACTGAGCTAGGAAGGATGTGCAGCAGATAAGAGTGATAAAGGATAATGAGGGAAATGTACTCTCAAGCAAGGAGAGTGTGTTGAGCAGATGGAAAGAGTACTTTGAGGGGCTGTTGCATGAAGAGAATGAGAGAGCGAGAAGGTTGGATGATGTGGGTATGGTGAATCAGGAAGTGAAATGGATTAGCAAGGAGGAAGTAAGGATATCTATGAAGAGGATTAAGAATGGAAAGGATGTTGGTCGAGATGACGTACCTGTGGAAGCATGAAGGTGTATAGGAGAAATGGCAGTGGAGTTTTTAACCAGATTGTTTAATGAAATCCTGGAAAGTGAGAGGATGTGTGAGGAGTGGAGAAAAAGTGTTTGGGTACCGATTATAAGAGTAAGGGTGATGTGCAGAGCTTTAGTAACTACAGAGGGATAACATTGATCAGTCACAGCATGAAGTTATGGGAAAGGGTAGTGGAAGCTAAGTTAAGAAGGGAGGTAATGATTAGTGATCAGCAATATGGTTTCATGCCAGGAAAGAGCACTACTATGGCTGTTGCTGTAGCAGGCAACTGAGTAAGTTTTGGGATAATCCTGGTAGGACAGCTGACCGTTATTTGCTGTTAATCAAAGAGTCTCTGTAATTGATGGCAGGTGTGTCCCCAAGGAGACGTAATGCTGTAATTATATCGAACGTTGCAAAAGATGCGATGTTTGCTCTGAGAGTGTTGATGTAGAAGTACAGAGAAGGATGGAAGGAATTGTGTTGTGTCTTTGTGGACTTAGAGAAAGCATATGACAGGCTGCCTAGAGAGGAGTTGTGGTATTGTATGAGGAAGTCAGGAGTGGCAGAGGAATCTGTAAGAGTGCTACAGGATATGTATAAGGGTAGTGTGGCAGCAGTGAGTTCTATGGTGTGAGTGACAGATGCGTTTAAGGTGGAGATGGGATTACATTAGGGATCATCTCTGAGCCCTTTCTTATTTGCAGTGGTGATGGACAGGTTGACAGACAAGATCAGACAGGAGTCCTTATTGACTGTGATGTTTGCAGATGACATTGTGATCTGTAGTGAGAGCTGGGAACAGGTTAAGGAGACCTTGAAGAGGTGGAGATATGCTCTAGAGAGGGGAGGAATGAAGGTCAGCAGGACTAAGATAGAATATATGTGTGTGAATGGGAAGGAGGATAGAGGAATGGTGAGCATGCAGGGAGTGGAGTTTGCAAAGGTGGATGAGTTTAAATATTTGGGATCACCAGTTCAGAGTAATGACGAGTATGACGAGTATAGGGGAGAGGTGAAGAAGAGAGTACAGGCAGGATGGGGAGGGTGGAGAAGAATGTCAGGAGTGACTTGTAACAGACAAGTACCATTAAGAGTGAGAGGGAAGGTCTACAAGAGGGTAGTGAGACCAGCTATGTTATATGGATTGGAGACAGTGGCACTGACAAAAAAGCAGGAGTCAGAGATGGATGTGGCAGAGTTAAAGATGTTAATATTTGCACTGGGTGTGACGACGGTGGACAGGATTAGGAATATGTATATTAGAGGGTCAGCTCAGGTTGGACGGTTTGGAGACAAAGCCAGAGAGTAGCAGGATTATGTTGGTTTGGACATGTGCTGAGGAGAGATGCTGAGTATATTGGGAAAAGGATGAAGCTACCAGGTAAGAGGAAAAGAGGAAGGCCTAAGATAAGGTTTCTGGATGTGGTGATAGAGGACATGCAGGTGATTGGTGTGACAGAGCAAGATGGAGAGGACAGGAAGAAGTAACGGGAACAGCCAAAAGATAGAGAAGGAGATGTTGTAATGTCAGTCTTTACAGGTTGCCAATGATTTGCCAGACATAACACAACTTTGTGAGTAAATGACTACAAATATGAGGCACACATATGGTCAGAGTGCATAACACTGGACAGTTGAATGGTATGAGCTCAGTATATCACATGCAGTTCAACACACACATCTGCAACAGTAGTTTACTATGCAAATACCCTGTATAGGTCTCTCACATTTCTGAGACAAACATGTATATCATAGTTGTATTCACAGTTAACATATGTATATCTATGACATCCCAGTAGCTGGCCTAGCAGTGTCACAGTCAGTATTGTTCAACACACACTCCAGTAGTAGTCATATGTGAGCCATCCTTTCCTGGGGTGACTCAGGGGCCTGCGCTGTGATCTATGTCACTACAGACAGACCCAGATGCTATGGCCCTAGGTTCTGATTAGCAATATATCAGTACAGCAAGTCTTGTTGAGACATATTTGTTGAACTACCTATTTCATAGGTTCATAGGTAGGTACTAGGCTATATCCCCAAAGGCATTTATAAGCCTAGCCAGAATGTGTTGGCTTTTGCCACCCCCTTAGATTAGTTCCCTGTGCCTCTGTCCAGCAGAGCCACTGAAGTTATCCCCAGGGTAAACTTTCTGTTTCCCATCCACTCGTCAAGGTTTCTTTTGAAGAGTGGGAAATCTCTGGGACAGGAATCTATCCCTCCAGCACATCCTATTTATAGTTGTGGTGAGGTTTAGATCCCTAGAGTGTGTAGCTTGAGAGGATAAGGTTTTCTTTAGGTGGAGCATGTCCATCAATTCTGGGTTGGACATAGCCTTGTATGTCAGGCAGAGATCAACTCTGAGTAGGCGGTATGCAACCGAGTACAGCTGGAGTTTCTTCAGTCGAGCTGCATAGGGCATCTGTTTGAGGCCAGTGATCCTCTTGCTGAGGTACTTCTGTGGTCTTTCCAGCTGTTGCAGGTGTCTTGTAAGGTACATCCCAAATGAGGCGTTGTACTCTATGATGGGTCTGATGAGTGATGAGTAGAGGGGCACAATGACCTCTTTTGATCTGCATGCGAACCCTTTTGTGGTTAGGTGGGCCACGTAGAAGGATTTTCTAACCACTTTGTTAATGTGATTGTCAAAGGTGAGATTACTATCTACTTGGGTCCCCAGATCCCTTATTACGTCTTCCGTATTTAGGGGACTACCACCTATGTGGTAGTTTGTGGGTACTCTGTTTTTTTCCAAAGTGGATGACTATGCACTTTTTGGCATTTAGCTTGAGGTCATGATTTTGACACCAGGTATCCGTCTAAGTGAGACCCTTTTGGAGGATGTCTGTGTCAGCCGGAGAGTCAGTTATAGCCCCTAATTTGCTGTCGTTTGCTAACTTGGTCAGCCATAGTCCTCCTGTGCTTGCCTGTACCTCTGAGAAGCATATGCCAAACAGGAGGGGTCCTAGGACTGAGCCCAGTGGAATGCCACTAGTAACCGGTTTAGAGTCGGACCTAACTCTCACCATGTGGGTTCTGTCTGTGAGCCAGTTGGCAACCCATCTTGTGATGTAGTGGTTTATGTTCAGGCTGGGGAGCTTGTCTATAATACCAGAATGGGGAATCGTGTCAAAGGCCTTAGTGAGGTCTAGGTAGGCTGTGTGTACCACCTTTCCCACTTCTATAGCCTTGGTAATTGTCTCAAAGAAGTACACCAGGTTTAGGAGGCATGATCTGCCCTTAACAAAGCTGAACTGGGTAGGGTCCAGTGTTTGGAGGTTCCCAGTGTTTCTGTTAATGAGTTCCACGATGATGCTCCCCATAGCCTTGCAGACCAAGCTAGTCAGGCTTATAGGACGATAGTTCCCGGAGTCTGTTGTGGTTCCACCTTTGTGGAGTGGAATAACCATTGATGTGCGCCACTCTATGGGCACGTAGCCTGTGGAGAGTCTGAGTTTGAACAGTGTGTTTAGGTGAGGGGTTAGTTCATCTTTGAGCTCTTGTAGGACGCAGCCGTCCAGTCCCATTGATGCTGTGTTTTTGGCTTTGGAGAGGACTGTTTTAACCTGAGTGTCTGTGATTTCAGGGACTCTACATTCTTCTGGTATGGTTATGGGCCCTTTTGGGGGTGAGAGGGTGGTGAAGTTTGCGCTGAACCTGTCTGCCAGCATGTTGCCGATATCGGTCAGTTCAGTGTATTTTGTGCCATTCTGCACTAACTCCGAGCAGATCTGAGCATTGCCACTTAGATTCTTGACATAGCTAAAGAATGCCTTGTGGTTATCTTTGGAGTCCTTGGCAATTTTTCTTTCATAGCTCGCCTTGGATGAATTTATGAGGGATTGTAGTTTCTTGCTGATACTGATCAGGGATGTCTTCCCTTCTTGGGATTTTACTCTTTTCTGTACTAGTTTCCTCCTTCTATTATATAGCTTGTTTATGGCAGGTGTCCACCAGACTGGTTTCCTTTTCTTGGAGGAGTGAGTCTTGGTTTTGCTTGGGATGACACGATCCATGCATTCTTGTAGGTGCCCATAGAATGCATTAGTAAAGGATGTTAGGGTGGCCTAATGGTTAAGGTGTTTGCCGTACAAACACAAGGTGCAGGGTTTGAGTCTCACAAGGGATAATTGGCTAGGCTTAAAATGGCTCACAAGGGCAGTTAGCTTATTACTAATCTATGAACCTATGATCCTATTTTGCAGCTTGGACAGTGTTATCCTTCAGCATGAGGGCTTTGAAACTTTCCACCTCGGTCTTAAGTAACGTGAAGTTTGCTTTTGAAAAGTTTTTCACGGTGGTTTCCTTGTCTGGGGTGGGGGTGGAATGTGGATATCCAAAGTGATTTGTTTATGGTCAGATCTAACCAGTGAGGGGTTGACCTCTGGTGTGGAACACCGGTCGCCCATGTTGGCGTTGACCAGGTCCAATATGTTGTCACTTCTGGTCGGAGTGTTGACCAGTTGAACTAGGGTGTTTGAGTTTATAAATTCTAGGAAATGTTGGGCAAGGGAGTTAGTACTTGAGTAGTTCTCCCAGTTTATGTTTAGGTAATTGAAATCACCCAATATTAGTGTGTTTGATAGGACCTTTATGTTTCCCGGTGTTTCCAGAAATGTGCAATGGGGATTCTGAGACATGGTGGGTGATCTGTAGCAAGCTACAATTTGAATTGCAGTTTTGCCCATTGTTAGTTGCACGTGGATCTCTGAAGCATCGTGCTGTGCCACTAACCTGGAAGTGTGGGTATCCTTGATGAATATGGATACGCCCCCGCCTTTTGTATTTTGGTTTGGGTTCTGTGGCCAAAATGTATGGTATGAGTTGTAGCCTGGTAGTGCTGGGGTGCTCTCTGTAGCCTTAAACAAGGTTTCTATTACTGCACATATATCAATTTCCTCCATAATGAGGAGTGCGTCAAGTGCCTGCATTTTGAGGTTTAGACTTCTGGCATTGAGTAGCATTACCCTCAGTTTTTGGTTACTTGTGTTACTTACAGCAGTGGGATTGTCTTTTGAGCCTTGCCTAAAAAACACACTATGGGGGTGGCAAGAGCTTTGGCCAGTATTCGAAAGCCTAAGGGTGACAGGTGCAAGCCGTCTCTAGCAAAGCAACGTGGCTTGTCGAGCATGTCATCCCAGCTGGACAGACACTGGATCCCCTTTGAATGACACCAGAAACTTAGCCAATTGTTGAAATTGAGAATTTTTTCTTTATACCGTGGTATCATTCTTGTTGAGGGCAGGATGCTACTCAGGGTCAGAGTCATAACGGCTTGGGGCTACGTGATCAGAGAGCTCTTCCATGTCTCTTTTCATGTAGTCCAGGGTGGTACGGCTCAGGTCATTCACACCAACATGGACAATGACAGAGTCATATTTGTACTTGTTCTGGAGTGACCTGAGTGCTTGTGTTATGTGGCAGATCCTGGCACCCAACAAGCAGCTAACAGTAACCTTCTCCTAATTCAGCCTAGTGAGTGGGACATCAGTGTGCCTGACTATAGAGTCACCCATTGCTAGTATGTTGGGTCTGTTATTTTGCCTTAAGGGCTGTGATTGCATGGCACACTGGTTTTGTGAAGTATGCGTTTCATGGTTTGTGTTGGGGGGTGGAGGTTGCTTAGATGTTTGCTTTGGAGGTCGCTAGTGATTTTGCAGATTTTTATTTAGAGCCTCCAAGTATGTTTTCATGTATTTATGTGTGTTTTTGCCGGTGCTGGTTTAATGGGTCTATGTGAGACTGGTGGTGTGATGCAAGTATTTCCCTTCTTCTCTTGACTGTCTGATCCAGACTTGGGTTGAGAGAGCTTAGCCTCCAGTTTCGCTGTATAATTGCATCTCTTGCATGTATTAGTGTTTGGTGATAGGAGGAGAGGGTTGTCTGTGTACATGAGGCAGTTGTAAGATTGCCTCAAAATGTCCAGATTCACCAGTTGGACTTGAGAGTACACCTGAAACTGCCCTTTGGACATGCCTGGATAGGTACAGTGAACTGTTTTACTGGATGGCTGGTAAGGTCGAATAGAGAGCCTTGTCCTTCTGTACAGTACAGGAGAGTCTAGTGCTAGGGTTTATAAGTGCTTGCTATATGTTTTGAGCAAGTGCTGGGCTGAGAAATGAATGTCTTGAGTGCTTAAGTTGAAAGTTTGTCTAGTTCCAAGGGAAAAATTTAAGAGGAGACTTTGTGGAACTGGGAATAGTTTTACTGCAGCTAACCGGCGCTGCCTGGCGCGCAAAACCAGGCAAATGTGGTATTTATAGTAGGGAAATGAAAGAGATAGAAATTAGCCCAAAATGGCTAATAAACTACTAATTTCTGGGCTGAAACCTCTCTTCCAGGGACAGATAGGCTGCTCAAAGCTCCCCTCTCTCACAGGTGAACAGAGAAACTTCCTTCTATCCAAGTAAAAACACAGAGATTTGTAACACAACCCTGAATTCAGCACTAACCTAAAAAAATCTGGACTATACTAACTTAGAAAGGTGGGAAACAAGTATATATATATATATATATATATATATATATATATATATTTTTTTTTTTTCAGAAAATAAAGCAGATACAATAAAAAATGCTTTAAATGCACAGAAAAGGATACTTATTGTTATATATCACAGATCAGAGTTGTAGTCAATGCCCCTAGTAATAAAGTTGGAAGAAACACAAATGCAGTAAAAGCAGATGAATAAAGTGCATTTTTTTATATATATAAAACAATACAACATAAACAAACTGATTTAAACACGTTACCTAATTAACCAGAAAAAAGCTCAAAACTGAGCCCTGTTCCAACAGTCTTCAGTCAGACAAGTTCTAACTGCACACTCCTACTACTAGGGTGCAGGGGAACCTTCTCCAAAAAAAGATGGCCTGGATCAGTGCTCAAGTTATACAAATAAAGCTAGATTCAGCAGGCCTGAATCTGGTCTATGCTACAGCAACAAGGTGCACCAATTTCAGAAAGAAACAGTTCAAATAAGCAGGCACAATAAGCCTGTAACCAGAAATTCCCAGCTCAGAAGGGCAGAATCCAGCCTCTCCTCCCACAAGAGTGCAGACCACAAACCCTTTTAATGTAGAATAACTGGCCTGAAGCCCAAGTGCTTAAGCCAGAACTAATACACTTTTAGAATAGCAGACAGTGGGCCTTCAATCAGCAAGTCCCAACCTAGAAGGATGTAAGCTACCTGTCCTGCCACAACAGTGCAGACCACAGACTTTCTCAATGTGTATGAAGCCCATGTGCTTAAACAAAAAAACTTAGAATAACAGTTACAATTTAATCAGGCTACTACAAAGCAGTTTTAAATGCAGCATAATAAATAAAATTGAGTAATTTTAAGAAAAGCAAAATAAAGTAGGAAGAAACACAAATACATTAAAAGCAGATGAATAAAGTGCAATTTTTTAAGTGCAAGGAGATAGGAAGGAAGAACCTAAGTGGGTTGGCCTTCTCAAATCTCCTCTCTGTATTAAGTAGAGTGAACACTAGACCCAGAATATGACCTCACTGTATTTGGTTAAGTGAGCAAATGAGATGGACCCAGGAGGAGTGTTCTACTACAGACTTACAGGAGGGGCGGGCAATTCCAGAGCCACCAACACTTATACCAACACAAGAACAGGGAGGGTGAGTGGGGAACTAACTGCAGAGAAACACACAGCACACTGTTCAATGAAACACACAATTAGGAAACAGAAAAAATGAAAATACAGTACTTTTAACACTGTAGGTTTGTACTTAACAGAAGACTAAAATATATCACTGCAAGTTTCACTTAACTTCAGATTCTAATGCAGATGTTTGTTGCCAAGCAACTCTCTCAGAAGTTGAGCATAAAATGATTTCTCAAACTTTGTGGCGAGCACTTAAAGTACAGAGGAATCCCTCTAGGCAATTAAATATCAGATAACAAAGAAGTGATAAGACCACCACCCCTCTTATAGCAGAGACACACAGAGCACACTGTTCAACAAAACACACAATTAGGAAACATAAAAAATGAAAATACAGTACTTTTAAAACTGCAAGTTTGTTCTTAACAGAAGACTAAAATACACTACTGCAAGTTTCACTTAACTTCAGCTTCTAATGCAGATGTTTATAGCCAATCAAGTCTCTCTGACGTTGAGCATAAAGTTATTTCTCAAACTTTGTGGCTAGCACTTAAAGTACAGAATAATCCCTCTAGGCTATTAAATATCAGATACCAAAGAAGTGATAAGACCTCCACCCCTTCTTATAGCAGAGACACATACAGCACACTGTTTAATGAAACACACAATTAGGAAACAGAAAAAAATGAAATACAGTACATTTAAAACTGCAAGTTTGTACTTAACAGAAGACTAAAATACAATACTGCAAGTTTCACTTCACTTCAGCTTCTAATGCAGACGTTTGTAGCCAAGCAAGTCTCTCAGAAGTTGACAATAAAATGATTTCTCAAACTTTGTTGCTAGCACTTAAAGTACAGAGGAATCCATCTAGGCTATTAAATATCAGATAACAAAGAGGTGATAAGACCACCACCTCCTCTTATAGCAGAGACATACAAAGCACACTGTTCAATGAAACACACAATTAGAAAACAGAAAAAAATGAAATACAGTACTTTCAAAACAGCAAGTTTGTACTTAACAGAAGACTAAAATACACTACTGCAAGTTTCACATAACATCAGCTTCTAATGCAGATGTCTGCAGCCAAGCAAGTCTTTCAGAGGTTGAGCATAAAATGATTTCTCAAACTTTGTGGCTAGCACTTAAAGTACAGAGGAATATCTCTAGGCTATTAAATATCAGATAACAAAGAAGTGATAAGACCACCACCCCCTCTTATAGCAGAGACACACACAGCACACTGTTCAATAAAACAAACAATTAGGAAACAGAACAAATGAAAATCCAATACTTTTAAAACTGCAAGTTTGTACTTAACAGAAGACTAAAATACACTACTGCAAGTTTCACTTAACTGCAGCTTCTAAAGCAGATGTTTGTAGCGAAGCAAGTCTCTCAGAAGTTGAGCATAAAATCATTTCTCAAACTTTGTGGCTAGCACTTAAAGTACAGAATAATCCCTCTAGGTTATTAAATATCAGATAACAAAGAAGTGATAAGACTTCCACCCCCTCTTATAGCAGAGACACATACAGCACACTGTTTAATGAAACACACAATTAGAAAACAGAAAAAAATGAAAATACAGTACTTTCAAAACTGCAAGTTTGTACTTAACAGAAGACTAAAATACACTACTGCAAGTTTCACGTAACTTCAGCTTCTAATGCAGATGTCTGCAGCCAAGCAAGTCTCTCCAAAGTTGAGAATAAAATGATTTCTCAAACTTTGTGGATAGCAGTTAAAGTACAGAGGAATCCCTCTAGTCTATTAAATATCAGATAACAAAGAAGTGATAAGACCACCACCCCTCTTATAGCAGAGAGACACATGGCACACTGTTCAATAAAACACACAATTAGGAAACAAAAACTATGAAAATACAGTACTTTTAAAACTGCAGGTTTGTACTTAACAGAAGACTAAAATACATGATTGCAAGTTTCACTTAACTTCAGCTTCTAATGCAGATATTTAGTAGCCAAGCAAGTCTCTCAGACGTTGAGCATAAAATGATTTCTCAAACTTTGTGGCTAGCACTTAAAGTACAGAGGAATCCATCTAGGCTATTAAATATCAGATAACAAAGAAGTGATAACACCACCCCCTCTTATAGCAGAAACACACACAGCACACTGTTCAATGAAACACACAACTAGAAAATAGAAAAAATGAAAATACAGTACTTTTAAGACTGCAAGTTTGTACTTAACAGAATACTAAAATACACTACTGCAAGTTCCACTTAACTTCAACTTCTAATGCAGATGCTTGTAGCCAAGCAAATCTCCCAGAAGTTGAGCAGGAAATGATTTCTAAAACTTTGTGGCTAGCACGTAAACTATAGAGGAATCCCTCTAGGCTATTAAATATCAGATAACAAAGAAGTGATAAGACCACCACTACCATTTTATAGCAGAGACACACACAACACACTGTTCAATAAAACACAATTAGGAAATAGAAAAAATGAAAATACAGTACTTTTAAAACTGCAAGTTTGTACTTAACAGAAGACTAAAGTATACTACTGCAGGTTTCACTTAACTGCAGCTTCTAATGCAGATGTTTGTAGCCAAGCAAGTCTCTCAGAAGTTGAGCATAAAATAATTTCTCAAACGTTGTGGCTAGCACTTAAAGTACAGAGGAATCCCTCTAGGCTATTAAATATCAGATAACAAAGAAGTGATAAGACCACCACCCCCTCTTATAGCAGAGACACATACAGCACACTGTTTAATGAAACACACAATTAGGAAACAGAAAAACATGAAATACAGTACTTTTAAAACTGCAAGTTTGTACTTAACAGAAGACTAAAATACAATACTGTAAGTTTCACTTCACTTCAGCTTCTAATGCAGATGTTTGTAGTCAAACAAGTCTCTCAGAAGTTGAGCATAAAATGATTTCTCAAACTATGTGGCTAGCACATAAAGTACAGAGGAATTCCTCTAGGCTATAAAATATCAGATAACAAAGAAGTGATAAGACCACTATCCCTCTTATAGCAGAGACACACACAGCACGCTGTTCAATGAAACACACAATTAGGAACCAGAAAAAATGAAAATACATTACTTTTAAAACTGCAAGTTTGTACTTAACAGAAGACTAAAATACATTATTGCAAGTTTCACTTAACTGCAGCTTCTAATGCAGATGTTTGTAGCCAAGCAAGTCTCTCCGAAGCTGAGCATAAATAATTTCTCAAACTTTGTGGCTAGCACTTAAAGTACAGAGGAATCCCTCTAGGCTATTAAATAGCAGATAACAAAGAAGTGATAAGACCACCACCCCCTCTTATAGCAGAGAAGCATACAGCACACTGTTTAATGAAACACAATTAGGAAACAGAAAAAATGAAATATAGTAATTTTAAAACTGCAAGTTTGTTCTTAACAGAAGACTAAAATATACTACTGCAAGTTTCACTTAACTTCAGCTTCTAATGCAGATGTTTGTAGCCAAGCAAGTCTCTCAGAAGTTGAGCATAAAATGATTTCTCAAACTTTGTGGCTAGCACTTAAAGTACAGAGGAATTTCTCTAGGCTATTAAATATCAGATAAAGAAGTGATAAGACCACCACACCCTATTATAGCACAGACACACACAACACACTTTTCAATGAAACACACAATTAGGAAACAGAAAAAATGAAAATACAGTACTTTTAAAACCGCAAGTTTGTACCTAACAGAAGACTAAAATACACTACTGCAAGTTTCACGTGACTTCAGCTTCTAATACAGATGTTTGTAGTCAAGCAAGTCTCTCAGAAGTTGAGCATAGAATGATTTCTCAAACTATGTGGCTAGCAAATAAAGTACAGAGGAATTCATCTAGGCTATAAAATATCAGATAACAAAGAAGTGATAAAACCACTATCCCTCTTATAGCAGAGACACACACAGCCCACTGTTCAATGAAACACCCAATTAAGAAACATAAACAATGAAAATACAGTACTTTTAAAACTGCAAGTTTGTACTTCGAAGACCAAAATACACTACTGCAAGTTTCACGTAACTTCAGCTTCTAATGCAGATGTCTGCAGCCAAGCAAGTCTCTCTGAAGTTGAGCATAAAACGATTTCTCAAACTTTGTGGATAGCAGTTAAAGTACAGAGGAATCCCTCTAGGCTATTAAATATCAGATAACAAAGAAGTGATAAGGCCACCACCCCCTCTTGTAGCAGAGAGACACACAGCACACTGTTCAATAAAACGCACAATTAGAAAACAGAAACAATGAAAATACAGTACTTTTAAAACTGCACATTTGTACTTAACAGAAGACTAAAATACACTATTGCAAGTTTCACTTAATTTCAGTTTCTAATGCAGATATTTAATAGCCAAACAAGTCTCTCAGAAGTTGAGCATAAAATGATTTCTCAAACTTTGTGGCTAGCACTTAAAGTACAGAGGAATTCATCTACGCTATTAAATATGAGATAACAAAGAAGTGATAAGACCACCACCCCCTCTTATAGCAGAGACACACACAGCACACCTTTCAATGAAACACTCAATTAGGAAACAGAAAAAATGAAAATACAGTTCTTTTAAAACTGCAAGTTTGTACTTAACAGAAGACTAAAATACACTACTGCAAGTTTCACTTAACTTCAACTTCTAATGCAGATGTTTGTAGCCAAGCATGTCTCTCAGAAGTTGAGCATAAAATGATTTCTCAAACTTTGTGGCTAGCACTTTAAGTATAGAGGAATCCCTCTAAGCTATTAAATATCAGATAACAAAGAAGTGATAAGACCATCACCCTTCTTATAGCAGAGACACACACAGCACACTGTTCAGTGAAACACACAATTAAGAAACAGAAAAAATGAAAATACATTTATTTTAAAACTGCAAGTTTGTACTTAACAGAAGACTAAAATACACTACTGCAAGTTCCACTTAACTTCAGCTTCTAATGCAGATGTGTGTAGCCAAGCAAGTCTCCCAGAAGTTGAGCATGAAATGATTTCTAAAACTTTGTGGCTAGCACTTAAAGTATAGAGGATCCCTCTAGGCTATTAAATATCAGATAACAAAGAAGTGATAAGACCACCACCCCCTCTTATAGCAGAGACACATACAGCACACTGTTCAATGAAACACACAATTAGGAAACAGAAAAAATGAAATACAGTATTTTTAAAACTGCAAGTTTGTACTTAACAAAAGACTAAAATACACTACTGCAAGTTTCACTTAACTTCAGCTTCTAATGTGGTTTTCTGCTTGCCCAACACATTTTCATCTCTCTGCTTTGTCTTTTGGACTTTTTGCAGGCCCCACAATTTGTCCCATTACTACATACCCTCTACTGCATTCCATTACATGCTTACTTGTTTGACATATTCTTTTTTTCCAAGTATAGTTGGTTTGATTCCAATTTGTGTTGGTTGGTTTGTTTGTTTGTCTGTCTTTCTCTCTGTCTCTCTCTCTCCAATATGTAGGGTATACATCTGTTTTGCATAGACAGCAGCTTGCCTTTGTAGTTAATGCTTATGAGCAACTGATGGCCTGTGGACCAATTGGTGTCCCCCACTTGCTAATTGCATGCAGAAGAGCTGTGTTGTTATTCCTATAGCCACTGGCATGGCAACAGACTCATATAATTGATTACTTCATGTGGGCTTTGCCCCTTTTGCTTGCCTGTGAGGAGGACTTCATGGAGGTGTGTGAACAACAGCATCACAGAGGGTAGTTGAAAGTACCTCTTACAACAAAAACTGTGGATACAATCCGCAAAACTGGGGGAGAGTGTTCCAGACGGGTCTACTTTAGAACAGCAAACGATAAGATGATTGAACGCTGTTAGAGTGAACACTACATGTCGAACTGACAAAATAGCGAACGGCCGGAACAGCAAATTTTTTCCCAGGGAAAGAAATCGCTGGGCCGGTCGTCGGGTTGTGCCATTTCCTCCACTGTAGTGTGATCTCGGTGTTGGTATATTTATGTAGAGGGGTGTGGTGGGCACAGCCCCCCACATAGGTGTGTGGGGGGCAAAGCCTCCCACTTGTTTTAGTGTTTACTGTTTTTTTTGTTTTGTTTTTTGGGAACAGAGATTTTTTTCCTTGGGAAAAAAATCGCTGTTCTGGTTGTTCGCTGTTTTGGATTTTCAACATTTAGATGTCGATATAACAATGTTCAATCATCTGATCATTCGTTGTTATAATATAGAACCTTCCAGACATAGGGACAGAATGTAAGTATTGCTGTAATACAGCTGAATTAATGCTAGTTTAACAGGGTTTGCGTGGAGATGGCTTTTTTGCATGATTTTAAGTTTGACAGTGTTATGTGGTTGACATAACTCTCAACTGTAGGGCTAACTGCAGAATGGCTAGAGTTTGGACTCGTATGTTTGGTGTTTTCCTCAGACATTTTTTGTCTTTGGAAAATCAGTAGCATACTCTGGGGATTGCAATCAGTAAATGGTATCATCCATTTGTGTTTCTGACTTCATATCCCTCAGAAAAGCTATGCTACAAGAAACCCTTTTACACCAGCAACTTTCTCAGTTTATAACAGCAACATTTTACATACATATGCCTCTGTTTTTGGGTCTCTGTCCCCCAAGTATGTCAGGCTTTGTCCAGATGTCATGCAGTAAGAGGTTGATAGGTATGGTATATCATTATTTAGTGCCTTCATTCCTGATACCATCCCAGTGATGTATCAGAATGCTAGACACGTTTTGTGTAAGAGGCCTTATATATGAAGACAAAGCCTGGACATTCTCTGGGACTCTGTACAGTTGAGAGGTCTTTGTATTTCTGGAGGTTGTTGACAGACTGTCAGGACTGTGTAGCAGTGTAATGTGTAAATGTTATTTGGCCTGTGTGGGGGGGGGGGGGGTAGATGTAAGTATTATGGCTCCTTTTCTGTCTGATTTGCATGCTGCTCCAGTTTCTGGTGGTCTATCGGCTGTATATGTTTGTAGGGGCAGACTGAGACATGTCCCATACCACGTTCAGGTATCATACTACACTGTGAATTGGACCAGTATATGTAGGGGTAGTCTGTGAGTGGCAAACATGATGAGATGTTTTTGTTCACACAGTCCTTATACTCTACTGTTCATTTGGCTTACCGGTATGTCATTGTGACTGTAGTGAAATTGGTTGTGGGTATACACTTTCACAATGGCATCTGTTTTTCAGTGCTGTTACATCCCTGTAGTGCCTGATATATTCGAAAATACATGTGTAATTCCCCATAGCGGATTTGGGTTAGTGTTGTGCCAGTCTGACTGTAGTTTGGACGGTGCTTGGTGACATGCTTAGCAGCTGATTGTAGTTTTCTTACTGTGATGTTATGTCGAGATGTTTGTAGGATGTACTGTTGCCTGGCCCCCATAAGTGTTGTGTATTTCTGACACATCAGTGGGATGATGTGAGGATTTAAGTCACTAACTAGTGAGAAGCAACTGAATGTTGGACTTGTGCTATTTCAGTCAATATATGTTAGGACAGAGAAGAGGGTGTTACTGCAGCAAGTGTGTCAGCTTATCTACTACAGTATTTCAGATATGTCCCTATTTTCATGGCTTTCTCCACCAACTTTATCAGGCTTGGTCCACATTCATTGCACTAAAGGGTTCTGAGCATACCTCTCAACTGGCCGGATTGTTTCAGAATGTCCAGGTTTATTGCTCATATTTCTGGTCTGTCCCACAGATTCATTATTTTTATTTCCCTGGTAAATCACTGTGAGGATCTAAGGATTTCTGTCAGTAAATGATGACATACATTTCAGTTTCAGAACTCACATCCTTCAGAACATGTATGCTGAAACAAACCCTGTCACTCTAGCAACATTCCACATTTATAAGAGCAATATTTAAAATATGTCCCTAGTTTCCCATTTTGACAACCGTTGGCCAGATTTCTTGCACTAAGAGATTGAGAGGTATGGTTCTGAGGTATGACTCCACTACATGTTATGAGCACGTATACACACACACATATATATATATATATATATATATATATATATATATATATATACATCTTTCTTACTTTATGTGTATATATATATATATATATATATATATATATATATATATATATATATATATATATATATATATGTATATGTGTATATACTTTATATGTACATGTTTTATATGTATATTCCGTATATTAGGTATATATTTTTCCACATATATACATGTGTATATGTATATATACAAAACCTGACTGATTCTACAGAATCTTTTCCCTACTATTGAATGACTCTACTGCATGATATGTTCGAAAAAGTGTCAAACATCCCTACAGCTCAAATGGTGTAGTGGTGCATTGCTCTGACTATGGTGTACAGGGCCTGGGGTTTGAGACTTAGCAGCATGGTTATTTCGTTGCTAGGCAGAACAGCGGCTGATGGAAACAGAGTGATTAAAGCAGTTTTAAGTGTCTTTAAGCAGGTTTGGCTGGTTTGCCAGATGGTAAGCAATCCCAACACACAGTTAACCCTAGAGATGATTAATCTCTGTTGGCTTCACTTAGAATTGTGCAAACTCGCTTACTCCTACTTACACCCATGCTAATTTCTTTAAAAGAAAAGAAAAAGGAGTGATAGGAAAGTTATGAAAAAGGGGCACATAGAGGGAAAAATAATATGAATGATAGCTAGGGATGTGCAAGACGGGTGAAGGTAGGGTCCATAGCTGTCCATTTCTTATACAGCAACAGCTGTGCATTTGTACAGAATTTGGAGGTGAATTTGGACACTCAAACTCCAGAGAGAGGGGTGAGGACAACCAAAAATATGTTGTCAAGCCAATTGGACCGGATTACAGGTGTCCAGTGGACATATGTACGAAATGGACAGCTATGTATGGGGCGATATTTTTTTGGGACAGATGCTCTTTTCTTTTTTTTTTTAAGGTGAGAGTGGGATGTTGGGGAACGATTGTAGATATATCTGGGGAGATAGGTTGGGTAGGGAGACAGACAAGACAGCAGACAGGGAAATATATGACACACGAGGGGGTTAATACATCTGACGCGGAGGGTGGTTGGGAATCCAAAGTCCATGGGCCTCCATATGGTTACAGTGGGACTGAGATCCCCACCCATGGGCAGTCACCACTGCACCTTCACGGCCCCAAAGGTGCCTATGCTAGGGGCTGGACAGGAGTGACGGCTTGCCCCTTGAGGTGTGCCAGGTGGCACTCAGTCTGGCGCAGTTGCTCTCTAAACTCAGATCGAAGGGTGCTGTACACCAAACCCCGGACCTGACTGCGGGTGACAACCTCCTGTCTGTGCCCACTACCGGGGGGGACGGGCCCCATCCCCTGCGGCAGTTCCACCCGAAGGTGGCGCATGACCAGCAGATAAGGGAGATCCAGGTTGGGTCCAGACATACTGGAGCCCAGTGCCCCGACCAGATGAGGTGGGACAGGTGGATCTGCTCGTATTTGCCTTCCCAAATGCACTACGGTGTTGAGGTTTTACAGACACATTTCAAATATAGTTATAACAGCATGCATGGGTGTTCCAATTAAAGCCATAAAGCAGATTTGAAACATTTGCATAGCAAACAGAACACATGCATAAATGGAAGAACAGTATGCATCGTAACAGCATGCTAGTAACATTGACGACAACAGGCCACTAATAATGGTATTTGAACAAGATATGTTAACATGCAATCAATGAAACATATTAACAATAATATAACACAAGTCCCAACATGAGGGTTGGAGTACAGCATACCCGTAGTATATGAGTAATAATTATTGGTGCAGATGAGGGGTGGGGGAGAGACAGAAAATCCATTAATAACTGTTTATGCTTCTATTTTCCACAACAGTACTGCTCAATACTCTATGGATCTGCCCTCACTTTACATCTGTCTATGTCCATAGAGTGTGTAGTACAAACATACCTATTAAACTGTCAGCCTGGAATGGTATGAGACTGTGACAACTCTGGGTGCATGACTAGAGGGGACTCATACATGTCAGAGTTACATATGTGGCACAGGAGGGGGTGCCCTGAACTGCTGTTATGTGAGTGTGCTACTGGCTTACATCAACTGGCTTCCTATCTGTGTCCAGGATTATTTGCAGCAGTGACCACTAGCCGTGACAGAGTGACACTTGAAAAACATGTATCGGGAACATACCTCTCAATTTCTTAGAGCATGACATCTGGACAAAGACCTATAAATATGGATAATTTTTAGACATTTCTCTTACAAACTTGTAAAGTTGATAAAATAACAGGCTTTACATTTGCATGGCTTTTCTGATGGATATGACATCTGACACTTGTATGTCTATCATTATTGTCTAACTTCAGTCTGTAATGGTTTGCCACTGATTTGCCATGACACCACTACTTTATGTAAAATGGACCAAAAATCTGAGACAAATATCTGGACATTCAGTGAATATCTGTACAGTTGAGAGGTATGATTCAGGAAGAGTACATATTGTATGTACCTACCCTGCTGTCATTTGCAGACCTGTGGTGGGACAATTGAACAGTTGTACACAGTTTATTAGTATACCTTTCATACAGCTACTGGCAACATTTACTTACCTGTAAAACCTGTGGGAAAAATATCTGTTATCACTACCTGTTTTTAAATTTATTCCTGATTCCTTGTGTGTAGATATACACATATCTTAGTACCACTCCCTGGATTCAAACCGTGTCTGGGTGTGCACAGTTAACAACTAAACTATTTATCATCACACTGAACTACTGGGGAACTGCTTTTTCTTGTTTCACTAGTTTCTGCCTAATAGTCTGTTGGTTAGACAGTCTGAACTTGTAATCCTGTGATGCATGCATGACGGATAGTTATTGTACTGTGCATTACTCCTTTGGATTACTACAACCTGGAAAGCAAAGATTAACACAAGGCAATGCTGCATGGTACACACATTGATACTTTACATATTACTATTCAGGGCTAAGAGCTTAGTGCAGTATATATTTCACATTTAATTTATATCTCGTTTTACAGCTACACCATCTACAGTTTCTCTTAACAGCTTGTTCACATATGAACCTCAGTTAATGTATGCTGTTACAGCCATATTTGCTGTGAAGAACCTGTATACATTCTATATATGTCTACAACAACATACCAGAATAAACACAACAGTTTTTAAGGGTCTTTATTGTACTTCAATATTCATCAGTTATAGTTTTAAGGGTCTTTATTGTACTTCAATATTCATCAGTCATACTTTTTTATTTATTCAGTTCACACAGCAACAGTATACCTACTAGCAGTAAGCAATATACTCCTTAGCTATTTTAACAATATACTGCATTATAGATTTGTACTCATCAGCCTGTCAGCACAGCCTCAGCAGTCTGTCACTGTGGGCTTCAATGTTCACATCCCTCTGTACTACAGCTGTAGGGGAGAAAAACACACATTATGCATATCTGTCTATCACATTCTCAGGCTAGTATTTGCTACAAACTATTTGATAGTGATACTTAACACACTACTGGAGCATTCTGGTCCTGTCCATCTTGGATCCACTAGTCCAACAGCACCCCCTTCCTATGCTTTAGGTCGGCATAGTGGTGCAGTACCTGCTCACCAGTCCGGGGAATGCCAGTAGCACTGGTGAGGTCACGTGCGAGGTGGTCCCAGGCCTCCGCTTTGTATTGGGAGCCCTGATACTGGCTCTGCAGCAGTCTCTCCTCATGATTTTTAACTAGGAGTCCAGCCATGACCCTGGACTCCTGAATGCTCCAGTGTTGCGCCCGAAGGCGCACTCCCTCACCTATGCTAGCCATTGTATCTGCACAGATGGACTATAACAGATTATGGCTGTATTCCTGCCTGTGCCATTTAAATAGTGCAATATTTGCTCCCTTTGCTGTCATTGGACAATTTTGAAAAGGTTAAGCTCTGCTAAGCAGTGTGCAAACCCGCTAAGTCGGTTTTAATACTGCTTAAAGGAGAAGTGGTTGAGCAGTGTTTAACAGTGTGCATATCCACTTAGCTGAGCTACCTGCTGCTAAGCATTCATGTGTTAGCAATGGTTACACCTGCTAAACATAGCTGAGCATTGCTAATCATTGCTCACTTTTAATTTTTTAAATATATCAGAAGACTTACTTCATTTATTAAGTGTATATGATGTACTTTACAAGACATCCCTATATGTGCTTTCTTTACATTGGCAAGGGGTGTGACTATACTGTATGGGACACTTGTGTGTACATGGGTGGTTTCACATGTTATATGCACTCACACTTACATTGTACACCACCTGCACTACCCTGGTTGAGAAAAAACAGTTACTACATCATTTAAGTTTAAAAAAATATTTTTAACACTGCTTTCCCATATAAAAATAACTGGCCTGTTTTGGTACTCAAACCATGAACACTTGCATGTAAAGCCAGGACTCTAACAACTATACTATCTCAGCTTGGAAAACGTAGCTGTATATTTGTATTTATCTCCTATGGGATGTTTAAGCTATGGTAAGCGGACGGCCATAAAGCGCACACCCACTTAGCTATGCTTAAACATTCCTTAGCCTAGAAAAAAATATATAATATTATTATTATATTATTATGTTATATAGTCAGTATTGTGATGTTCTGACAAGTCATTGAGGACTGCATTTGGGAAATAATGGCATACATTTGGCTTTCAGGTTTCTATCCTTCATAGATTCCAGCTAATACATATCCTGTTTTCTATCAACTTTCTAAGTGTGTGAGGGCAATATTTCAGAAGTGTCCCTAATTTTAGTGTTTTGTCCCCCCCCCCCCCCATTATTTATGCCTTTGTCCATGTGGACTGCTGTCAGGGAATATTGGCATATGTTTGCTTTCAGACTTTTATCCTTCAGTAATTCATGCTAATGCATGACCTGTTTTCTATCAACTTTCTAAGTTTATGTGGACAATATGTATGATGTGTCCCTTTTCAGGGCTTTATCCCCCATTATTTATGCATTTGTCCACATTTCCTGCTTTAGCAGGTTGCGAGGTGCCGTACAGCACTTTTACCATGTGGGGGGTGTCACAGAACCTGTCACACACCCCCTGCATTGCTTTCCTGCTGCCATATGTATTTCAGTGTCCGCCGACACTGAAATGATCATTTATTTCATTTCAGTGTCGGCAGACACTGAAATACTGGCATAATATTAGAGAAATTCTCTAATATTATGCCAGATCTTATTAGAAAGTGCTGTACGGCACTTTCTGAGTGCAGGGGGAATGTTCAATGTCCGTCCACTACTTGAGCACACACAACCCCCTCGTTCATGGTTCGTGTTCGTGTAGGTTAAACAGCAACACGCCTTCTTGAATATGCAAGGTGTTGCTGCTGTGCTACACGGACATGAACCACTCCGTGCAGGAATATCACTATTCCTGCATGGAGTTTATTGAATCCCAGAGACAGATATGTAATAAAAATAAAAAATGTGGTGATGCCTTTTTGGGGGAAAGAATGAGGATAAAAGAAATGAAAGCGGTAGAAGCTAAAGAGGAAATGGTAGTTAGGTGTCAGAGGGGTATTTTGAATGCTTTGGTGAGTTATGTAAGGGATAGGTATAGTGAGTAGAAAAGATTAGGTGGTGGTCTGAAAGCCTAAGAGAAGAAGAAGTTAGGAGTGATTGGAAAGGACATTAAGTCATAGGTGTTGGGTGCTGCTATTAAAGAGTGGAAATATCCAGAGAGCACTGAGGAGGATAGCGTAGGATGTGTGTTTTAAAATGATGGATATTGAAGAAAAAAGTGTTTCTTGTTGGAAGTCATGAAGGAATTGATGACAGAGGATCTTGTTGAGAGGAGGTTTCTGTGGGAGTAATTACATCTTTGAGGAAAAATTAAGAATTTAAGAAATGAAGACTTTAATGGTTTAATGTTGAATACATCAAAGGATCATATGATCATAGAAAGTTACTAGGCTAATGGCCCTAGGACCCTTACAAACCTAACCAAGTTTTACCCTTATTTCCATGGTAAGCACCTAATGCCCGTGTCCAAGAGGGACACAGGTGGAACCCCCAGGGTGAATTTACGGTTACCCTTCCAATTGTCCAGATTGCGTTTGAAGAAGGTCAAGCAGGTCCTCTGTTTGACATGAAGTGAGAGTCTGTTCCAAAGGTGTGGTAACCTTTGTGAGACAAATCTATCCCTTCAGCAGGTTCTGTTAATGTCACATACTAGATTAAGGTCTTTAGAGCGAGTAACCCATGTACAATTTGACTTGTGGATATGCAACATTTCCAATAAAGCAGGTTCAGAGATTGCCTTATTTGAAAGGCAGAGATTGCCTGTTAGTACGAAACAGAATAAAGTGACAGTGATTTCAGATGATTTACATAGGACAGATGCTGAAGACCTTGAATTTTCCTTGTAAGGAACCTTTGTGGTTTCTCCAGTTGCTGCAGGTGTTTGAAAAGGTGGATATCAAAAGGGAGGTTGTACTCAATTATTGGCCTAATGAGGGAAGAATACATGGAGGTTATATCTTCTTTTTTTCTGGAGGCAATGCCCTTGCTTATGAGATGAGCAGTATAGAATGCCTTTCTTACTATTGTGGAGACATGGAGATCAGCCCTATAAGTTATGTGGTGCATGCGATAACTGCATAACACTATAGTACAAATAGCTAGTTAGATATGAGTTCTAATTGCAGTCCTGGCAAATGTAAGAGTGTGTGTGTGTTTGTAAGTTAAAGATTTTGGGTCAATTCAAACCCAGTGCACTTCCTGTTGATCTACTTTAGCAGTCCTGCAGATATCAGTCTTCTTAAAAGTCCCTTTCATCAGGCCTCAGCCCTGTAAGCTCTGTGGCGTGTGTGATAACTCTATAACATTGTAAAATAACTAGTTAGGTAGGAGTTTTAATCTCAGTCCTGGCAAATGTGAAAGTGTGTTTGTGTGTTTATAAGTTAAAGATTTTGGGACCATTCAAACCCAGTACACTCCCCATTGCCCTACTTTAGCAGTCCTGAGGAAGTCTGTCACCATAGAAGTCTCTTTTGTCTGGCCTCAGCCCTATAAGCTCTGTGGCACGTTCAATAAGTGCGTAATACTATAGTACAAATAACTAGTTAGGTAGCAGTTCTAATCTCCATCATGGTGAAAGTTGTGTTTGTGTTTATAAGTTAAAGATTTTGGGTCCATTCAAACCCAGTACACTTCCTATTGCCCTACTTTAGCAGTCCTGCAGATATCAGTCACCTTATAAGTCCCTTTTGTCAAACCACAGTACTATAAGCTCTGTGGCATGGCAATAACTGCATAGCACTATAGTACAAATAACTAGGTAGGTAGGAGTTCTAATCCCAGTTCTTGCAAACGTGTGTATGTATATGTGTAGTTTAAAGTATATTGTGGCCTCCCTCACCCAGTACATCACCTATTGCCATACTTTACAAGGGCTGGTAATGTGCTTCACCTTAGAAGTACCTTTCGACAGCTTTCACCCTATACGCTCTGTGACGCATGCAGTAAATGCGTAACACTGTAGTAGCAATAAATAGGTAGGGGTTCTAATCTCAGTCCTGGCAAGTGTGTGTGCAAGAACAGTATCCTGTCTGTGGGGGAGTTGTGTTTGTGTGAGAACCATATCCATTGGGAGGCAGGTTTTGCTACCTTTTGCTGTTGCCCACCCAGTACATGTCCCAGTGTCCACATTACAAGGCCCACAGTTGTCATCCACTGTAGAGGGACCTTTAGACACCCTGCAGCCCTATAAACATTGTGCCATGTGCAGTAACTATGTGACAGTATAGAATAGATAACAAGACAGGCAACCCATTTAATCCTTGGATATCACTCCTCACTCAGGAATCATAGACAAACACATTCAGGTAGGCAGCAACCTCTACATGAGTAGGTGGCCTGCAAACTGGCTCACAGATAGAACCCACAGTGTTAAAGCAGAGGACTCCATGTCAGACTGCTGAACAGTCACAAGTCCCCTCTTGTTTGGGATCCACACCTCTGAGAACCAGCCCAATACGAAGGCGCCCTGGCTGACAATGTTTGCAGATGACTACAAGGTGGGTGCTATTATTACCCCCCCCCACATGAGGTTGACATCCTTCACAAAGACCTCTTCAAGACCTATGACTGTTGTCAGAACCCTGCACATAAGTTCAGTGCTAGATGATGTGCTGCCATCCCCTTTGGGTACGACATGGTTCCTATAAAGTAATACATTGATGGTAGTCCACTGAACACTGATGTTGGTATAAGGGAACTGGGAACACAGGTTGACAGTAAGCTCTCTGTTGACCACCACAGTGCCACTGTCTTCCAAAAGTCCTTCCATGTGTCACTTCTCCTGACTAAGGGTGTTGAATCCGGGAAGTAAAAGGACAGTGTTTCCCTGTACTCTTCCCTCAGTAGGCCAGATAATGTGTACTATGGCTCATTTGCCATTTACCCCAGTGGACACCTGCAACAACAGGAAAGGCTGCAAATGTACCTCACAAAGAGGATCTTAGGTACTATACACTTTCCCCATATGGACAGATCCAACAACTCCATTGAATCTCTGTCTCATATTGGCTACTTAGGCGTGATCTCTGCCTGACATACACAGCCATGTCTGACCCAACCCTGTCAGGAATGCTACACTGAATAAACCAAGCTTTCTACACAACATGCCCCAGTTACCTCAACCCCATCCTTACAATCAACAAGACATGCTGAAGGGACAGGTTCACAACCCAGACACCCAAACACAGGCCATGCTATGTAATAGATGTCACATACATGTCAAGCAGAGCACATCACTGGCCCTCTTCAAGAGAAATCTGGAGGAGTGGATGGGGAATAGAATACCACCCTGGGGATCACTCCAGTAACTGTACTCAGTAGACACACTGGGGAGTATCGTCAGGTGGCATGATGCCAGTGTATTCCCATGTGCTAGCCTTGTAAAGCTCCCATGGCCATTTGCCACATACACACCTATGAATCTTTGAACCTGTGGATCTCAGTACTGTCAAATGTGTGTGTGTGTGTGTATTAGTGTGTATAAAAGTGTTTGTGAGTGTGTAAACATGTGGTTAAAAGTAGTTGGTGGCCCATCTCACCCAGTACAACTACCATTGCCATACCCTACAAGTGCTGTAGATGTTATTTACTATATAGATACCTTGGGACACTCCACAACCTATAAGCCCTGTGGTGTATGTGATAACTGCATAATATTGTAATACCAATAACTACATAACAAGGAGTTCTAATATGAGTCCTGGCAAATGTGTGCATGTGTATTTTATTGTGTGTAAGTGTGTATTTGTATAGGTTATAGTATTTTGTGGCCTCTCTCACCCAGTACATCACCCATTGTCATAATTTGCAAGGCCTGGTGATGTTCTTCACCTTAGAAGTACCTTTCGGCAAGTGTCACCCCGTGGCCTCTGTGGCGAGTACGATAAATGTGCAACAATGCAGTAAAAATAAATAGATAGATAGGGGTTCTAATCTCAGTCCTGGCAAATGTGTGTGAAAGAAGAGTATCTTGTATGTGTGTGTTTGTGTGAGAACGACATCCATTGGATGGGCATGTTTTCATATTTTATGCCATGGTACTCACAGTACACATTCCTAGGTCTACTGTATGAGGTCCACTGTTCACATCAACTGTAGAGGTATCTGTAGACACTCTTCAGCCCTATAAGCCCCATGCAACAGTATGGAATTGTATGGTATGAATAACAAGATAGGTTGGCCTGCTAATGTCAGTACTGGCAAGTGTGTGTGTGTATGTGTGTGTGTGTGTGTGTGTGTGTGTGTGTGTATTTGTGTTTATAGCAGTAGTTGTGAGTGTGTAGACTTGTATGTAACACTATTATGAGTACTCTCACACCCAATACACCCACCATTGCCGTACATCACAAGGCCACGTGATGTTATTCACCTTACAGGTACCTTGTAACACTCATCACAGTAGTAGTCCTGTGCCACCTGCAATAACCACATAATAGTGTGGTACCACAAATTGATAGGTAGGGGTTCCAAACACAACACTGGCAACTTTGATCCTGTGCGTGCATGTGTGTGTGTGTGTGTGTGTGTGTGTGTGTGTGTGTGTGTGTGTGAACAGTATTCTCTGTATGTTTGGTCAACACAGTATCCTCTGAGATTGAGGGCATTAGCAATCTGAGGTGTGTTCCACCCACCACACTTACCATTGTCGACTCTACTAGAGCTGATGTCAACCACCATAGACTTATATACAACCCCTCTGCCCTATAAGCTGTAAGGCACATGTAAAAACTGTTACACAGACCTGGGAAATGTGTGCAGATACTGCTTTACCTTGGCAATGACATGGTCAATGTGTTACAACACTGCCATACTCCTCATTGGGGATGTCTGCAGGGCTACATCCTGCTGACGCATAGACACCTAGAACACAAACAGAATACAGCATGTGAGAACACATTCACTTAGTGTTACTAACACCAATAATGCATCATGCCTGAAAAGGTACACACACACTCTGATGTGTACCCATTACAAATGCCAGATGACAGCACCTTACACAGCATTAAATAGCTACACTCTGCTAAAGTCAGCCTGTGCATCAAACCCATATTAGCATGTCCCTGCATCGATGGTATGGATGGCAGGGATGTGGCACAGGTATCATCATATGCACAGGGTGTTGTGTGGGTTTGCCAGAAGTCTAGGCTGGGCCATACGGTTGACATGTATGTGTGTGTGTGTGTGTGTGTGTGTGTGTGTGTGTGTGTGTGTGTGTGTGTGTGTTTGGGGTTGTTCATTAATTGAGCTGTGCAGGAGTGGTGTGTGTGTGTGTGTGTGTGTGTGTGTGTGTGTGTGTGTGTGTGTGTGTGTGTGTGTGTGTGTGTGTGTGGAGGTGTCTTGTCTGATGGTGATGTGCATGTGTTTGAATGCACACAGTCATGCCATGTGGACGCCCTGCACAGGAGTATTTTGGACAGCTGTGGGACGTACATGGCAGGGTGTACAGTTCACCGTCTCCGTCCACAGAAATGGGAACTGGGCCTGCCAAGGGTATCACTGGCACCAGCAGGGCTGAGTCCAGATGCAGTACTACTCCCTGATGGTGACTGCTGCCTGCTTGATCCGCATCCCTGTTGGGACCAGCCAGGATGATGTGCCCATGGCCTGCTGCATAATGGCGTGCACAGCACACCCTCTTCAGTAGTGCTGGTGGTACTGCTAGTACGGGAACGTGATGATGCACGGCCATGTAGACCCTCAGCTGGTCGTGGTGCTGCCCTGCGTCCACGTGGCTGCTGACTATCGTCTGCCAAATGCTCAAGCACAGATATTCCACAGTCAAGGAGTGCTAAGGTCTTATCCCACCGTCTATCCATGACCAATGTATGCTCACGGATGGCCGCAGTGAGGTCGCGAATATCGCCATGGACACCACAGACATGCTCATCCACGACCCTGCATATATGTCTGGTGTTACGCTCATTACGTGCCTGTGCCTCCATGACAGCCCAAAACATGCATCTGGTGACTGCTGCTGCTGTGGTACTTGCAACAGGGGCATGGCGGGCTGCAATCCTCCTCCCTCCAAGCACCCCTACCCATCTGCCTGTGTGGGACATTGCCAGCACTCTGCCTATGGCTAGTGCCTGCACTCTCACTTGGCATAGTCACCACAGTAGCCTGTTCCATGCCACCACCCGCCAACTGTCCATTATCTGTGGCCACTGGTGACGGGGTATGTGTGGGCATTGTGACTGTGTGCGTGATGGGGTTGACAATAGTGGGATGCCAACCGATGGCACAGATTCAGCCCCTGACAACCCTACCTGTGCCTCAATATGAGTATCATCATGGTCAGAGTCTGCAGAGACACTGACATCAGAATCAGAGCGGGAAGGACCATGGCCACCATGTCCACCTTGTGAGGAAAAAACAACATATGTAAATTACTACCGGCACTATAAGGTTTGCTGGTACACACACACACACACACACACACACACACACACACACACACACACACACACACACACACACACGTGGGGTGCCTCAAAGACATTACACAGACATCACATTAGCCGACTGGGGGCATTCACGACACACAGTCAGACAATAACATACACACTCTGGACAGACCCTCAGCATCATGCAGTGCAGCCCTTTCCAATTACTGTTATTACTAATATACACCTCTGGGATATGTGAGTGGTGTTAGTAGGTGATGGCTCTTCACCTAGTGCAGACTGCACCCATGTAAATTATTGCTGTTCACCTGTATAGCACTGTGGCAACTCCTACAGAACATACCTCCCAACTGTACATATTTTTTTCTGAATGTCTACATGTGTGACTCATATGTTTGGTCTGTTCCTCATAACTCCTGTGTTTGTCTGATACATTACTGGGTTGGCCTGTGGATTGGTGCCACTAATTAATGTCCTAATTTAAGGTGCAGACTGAATAACCTGCAGTACATGTATTTTAAAACAAAGCCAGTTACTCAAACAACTTCCCAAGCTTACAGTGGATATAGTAAGTGTACACACACCTGTTAACATGCCAGGTTTTTGTGATATATCACATGAGACCGCAGAAATCAGGTCATAACATTGCCATCATTTCATATGACATATAACCTGTGTAATCCAACTGAAGAACATACACATCAGTTGCAGGTAACATGGTAAATGAAATAGGTACAATAAGCTGGTTGCATGAGTGTGCACACCCTTAAAATAATACTCTGTTAAAATACCTTTTGATTTAATCACAACATTCACTCCTTTTGGGAAGGTGTCTTATCAGCATGGCACATCTTGACTTACCACTGTTTGCACACTCTCCTTTGCAAAACACCTCCATCTATGTCAGATTGCAAGGGCATCCCCTGTGCACTCACTCTTCAGGTCACCCTGCATATATCCTATTGGACGTAGGTGTGGGCTCTGGTTGGGCCAGTGCAGAACATTGCATGTGTTCTGGCGAAGCCATCCTATTGTTGATTTGGATGTATGGCTTGGGCCATTGTTGTGTAGAAAGGTGGAATTCCTCACCATCCACAGCTATGTGGCAGACACCAGAAGGATTGGAGTCACAAGGGACCAGTGTTTGGAACTGTTCATAATCCCCCTCCAACTTGACTGCAGCCCCAGTTCCAGCTTGTGAACAGCAACCCCAAAGCAGGACACTGCCATCACCATGCTTCACCGTGGGGGTGGTGTTGTGGTGATGTGCAGTGGTGTTATTGCGCCAAACACACCTGTCAGAATTGTGGCCAAAGAGTTCAACTATGGTCCCACATTACCATAACACATTTCCCACTTGCTTTTTGGAGACCTGATGTATTGTTTTCAGACTTTCTCCAGGCCTGGATATTGTTTGGTGTGAGGAACTTCTGCCATCTTCCAACCCTACCCTATAGGCAGGGCATATGGAGACCATGGAAGATTGTTGTGACATGTAGTACACACCCAGTACTTGCCGGAGATTCCTGCTACTCCTTCACTGTTGCTGGAGGGCTCCTGACAGCCTCCCTGGCCAGTTTTGTTCTTGTATTCTTATAGACTTTGGTGGGATGTCCACTCCTTCACAATGTCACTGTAGCACCATATTTTCACCACCTTTTGATGACTGTCTGCACTGTGTTCCATAGTATGTGCAATGCTGTGGAAATGTGTTGGTACCCTTCTCCAGGCTGATGCATCTCAGACATGTGGTCCCTTAGCAGCTTCATCAGCTCTATGCAAACCATGGCTGTTGCTGTAGCAGGCAACCGGCCATATGTTAGGATAATCCTGGTAGGACAGCTGACCGTTATTTGCTGTTAATCAAAGAGTCTCTGTAATTGATGGCACGTGTGTACCTAATAAGATATACTGCTGTAATTATATCGAAAGCTGCCTCAACACAGTAGTAGCTTCAGGCTGTGCACACATATGCATCTAGGTTGTTGTACTATTGTTATGTGTCATTATAGTTCCCGTAACAGATTTATTTGCTTTACAATTGAATTGTACAGGTTATACGTCAGATGAAAGGTTGGCAGTATTTTGAAATTGTCTGTTGTGCTCTCATTTTTGTATATCACAAATACCTGGCATTCTAACAGGTGTGTACATTTATATGCACTGTATACTACTAATTTATACAATATAACCCTAGACTTGGGCCTTTGTCCCCCCATTTTGTCAGTCTTTGTCCAGAATTCCTGCAATGACAGGTTCTGAGGTATGCTACAGATATGTAACATCTCCTGCAAATAGGCCCCTGTGATGACCACCATGATGCAATGCAGTAAAAACCACCACAAGTGAACATGCAGATATTGCCAAATGGCTGAGTGTAACAGTTGTGTGCATGGTCACATGCATTAACTTTAGCATGTCTGGGGTACTGTTGAGCCATAACAGGAAAATTTCTTACTTACCAGCTTCAGGCTGCTGTCCCATGTGCAGACCAGAGAGACCTATGTAGTTGTGAGGGAGAGGTATTGTTAGCAGATTCACATTAGGCATTGCTACAAGATGAATGCTACGTTTCTGCACAGGTACAGTACACACTATGATATTACACAGTTTGCTGTCTTTCACTATATATGTGCAGTTGTGTGCATTACTAAACTCCACCCACTAATCCATTTTGCACTGACATATGCATCTAGAGACTGTATAGAAGACAGTTTAAATGCTACCTCATTAAATTGATGTGCACTTTGGCCTTACCTGGACGCTCCTCGCCTGTTGCCTGGGTGCCATACACCTCCACAACTGCTGTTTCCCATGTTTGAGGTTGTGTGGGGGCTACCCCAAGGTTGGCAAGGAGCTCCTCTGTCTCCGTAAGTGGGGCCTGCGTGGCTGGCCCCCCACCGGTAGCAGTACGGTCCCTTGCTACAGCAGCAGCCCTTTGCCGGGCACAATGTATCAGGTCAGTTGCTGTATGCCTGACCTGATCACATGTGCGTCTATGGTGACCCATGATGTTCACTCTGTGGACAATCTCATCCCACAGGGCAGTCCGCTCCTGCAGATTGTGCCGGCTATGGCCAAAAAGGGATGGCATAGTTTAAGATTACAGCTTCTGTGATGGCTGCTGTCTCCGCATCGATGTAAGGTGGTTGCCGCCGCATGGCACCTGGAAGACATAAACAGGGAATCACATCATAGGACCTCAGACATTGCCCAGACTTTTTTACAGAGCCAGCACATAAATATGGACTATCATTAGCCACCACTTACAAACATAACATACCCCCTGTACCTTGCAGCATTGTATGAACATCCATTGTACTCTCTTGGTACTGATGTGTCATGTTCCCCCCAATGAGGGTCAGTACATTGCATAAACCACCATTCATCATTCACGTTTGTGTAGCGGGATGACAGTGGCCCTGTTCCATGCAATGGTGCTGAGGCTTTGCTTGCATGCAGTGTGTAATGTAGCTGGAAGCATATGCTTGGGTTCATGTAGGATGCAGACAGGAATGTTATCAGGAGCCAAGGGAACTTGCTTTTGTTAACTTTAATTAGGTAGTTTGCACCTGATCCATGATAATGAGGGGAGGGGTGAGTGTGCTGTGCATATCCACCTATACTGATGATGAGCCGGGGGGGGGTGATGTTTGCCCTAAACCTGTCTGCAGCAGGTTGGCTGTAGCTATGGTTTATGTGTATGTGCTGTGTTTGACTACCGTTAAAGGGTGGGTTGGGTTGTTACCTCTGAGACTACAGACATATGTGAAGATGGCCTTGTCATTGCCCTTAGTGGATGTGTCCAATTTGTACTCATAGTTAGCCTTACAGTAATCCACCTGTGACCTAATATGCTCATTCAGACAAAGGTTGACATGCTCCCCAGTTGGTGCCTGTTCATACTTTGTCCTGTATAGTCAATATAGCATCACATTATATGCTGTGTGCATAGCTGCTATCCAGCAAAGGGATTTACTCTACTTTGGTGGAGACATGTTTTACAAGTAAGGTATTGCCAAGGCCATATAGGTATGTGGGTGGTTATATATCTGTTTGTAGTAGGCATGGACACAAAGTCATAACACAGTTGGCCACCTCTACAATTTCAACGTGATACTCATGCTTATTCTAGTACCCATGTCTGTGTCCGGGCAATGCCACAACCAGTAGCTGCAGAATTGTAACTGTTGGATGCACAGAAACTAAGGCTACACACTTGTACAACATGTATAGCTTATTTACCTGACGTTTTGCATCCTATGTCAGTTGTTATGAGGCAGCCAGTAACACCTATCCATACATACATATGCACAGGTAATGCCTGCTATACATTTGTGTTCTGTGTCAGTATGGCATACTGTAATTACTTGTAATTACACTCTTGCAGCCCAGTCACTCCTGTCAACCTGTTAGGGCAGGACATCTGGAGGATGCTGCACATACATGGTGGGCTATGGGCCAAGATTAGTGACACTATATTGATGTAACACACATATATCATTTGATAGTACAGTAGCTCTTGCATTTGCAGACATACTCTGGAGGATGTCCACTGCTGATATTGCAGGCAGAGAGGAGAAAGGGTAGGAGTGTGGTAGTGAGGGTAGGACCTTTTAATGTTGCAAGTATGACTGGTATGGGGACAGAGCTAACTGATATGATGGACAGAGGAAAGGTGGATATATTGTGTGTGCTAGAGACCATATGGAAGTGGATAAGGCTGTGTGTATCAGAGTCTGGTACAAATAGTTCTATCATGGTGTGTATAGTGGTGGACATGGTGTAGGGGTCAACTTGAAGGAACATTATGCCAATGGTGTTTTTGGAGGTGATAGGAGTGTTGGGTAGAGTGATGTTTATGAGGCTGGGTATTGATGGTGTAATGATGACAATTGTTAGTGCATATGCTCCGCTAGTTGGTGGATGAAGTGGTGATGAGTATACCCAAGGGTGAGAGACTGGTGATTGCAGCAAATATAAAGTGCAAGTTGGTGAAGGGGACAGAAGGGTTGCAGAAGTGATGGGTAGGTATGGTGTTAAGTCAAGGAATGCAGAAGGTGTGATAGTGGTGGAGTTTGCAAAAGAGGTTGAACATGGCTGTGGTGAATATGTATGCTTACAAGACCAAGGGGCATAGGGTGACATACAAGAGCAGAGGGAGATGCACACAGGTGGATTATCTCCTATGCAGGTGGGCCTGTTTGAAGGGGAATGGAAACTGTAAAGTGGTGACAGTGGAAAGTGGAGTTAGGTAGCATGGACTGTTGGTCTGTGGGATGACGATGGTGATCAAGAAGAGAGGGAGCAATGTGAGGGAGCACCATGAAGCAAATGGTGGATATTCTAAAAGGGTGACTGCGAGGTTGGTTCAAGGAAGAGTTATGATAGGCAGTTGGTGGCAGTGAAGAGTTACCAAATATCTGGGTAACTACATCCGAGCTAGTAAGGGAGATGAGTAGCATGGGGCTTGGTGTGCTGTCTGGACAGAGGAAGGAGGACAAGGCGACCTGGTGGTGGAATGAGGAAGTACAGGGGAGTATACAGAGAAAGAGGTTGGCAAAGGAGAAGTGGGATTGTCAGACAGATGAAGAAAGTAGGCAGGAGTATAGGGACATGTGGTGCATGGCAAAGAGAGTGGTGGCAAAGGCTTAGGATGGGGCATCTGAAGGGCTGTATGTAAGTTTGGACACCAAAGATGGAGGGTAGGACCTGTAGTAATTGGCTAGACAGAGGCACGTAGCTAGGAACGATGTTCAGCAAATAAGGGTAATAAAATGTAATGGTGGAAATGTACTCACAAGCAAGGAGAGTGCATAGAGCAGATGGAAACAGTACTTTGATGGGCTGTTGAATGAGCAGAATGAGAGACAGAGAGAGAGAGGGTTGGATGATGTGCGTATGGAGAATCAGGAAGTGCAAGAGAGTATCAAGGGGGAAGTAAGGATAGCTATGAAGAGGTTTAAGAATCGAAAGGCTGATGATATATCTGTGGAAGTAGCTGGCCGAGCAGTGTCACAGTCAGTATTGTTCAACACACACTCCAGTAGTAGTCATATGTGAGCCATCCTTTCCTGGGGTGACTCAGGGGCCTGAGCTGTATTCTATGTCACTGCAGACAGACGCAGATGCTATGGCCATAGGTTCTGATCAGCAATATATCAGTACAGAAAGTCTTGTTGAGATATATATGTTAAACTCCTTATTTCCTATTATTAGATACCATCTTCTTTAGTCCATTACATGCATTCTTGTTTGATATACCTGTTTTTTTTCAAGTGTAGGTGGTTATATCCTGCTTGTTGTTTGTTTTTTCTGTCTGTCTGTCTCTTTCTATCTTTCTCTCTCTCTCTCTCTCGCTCTCTCTCCCCAGGATGTAGGGTATACAGCTGTTGTACATAGGCAGTAGCTTCACCCACTTGCTAATTGCATGTAGAACAGCGGTGGTATCATTACAATAGCCAAATTCATGGAAACACACTCCTATAACTGAGTACTTCATGTGGGAGTTGGCCCTTGACCTTGCCTGTGAGGAGGACTTCATGGAGGTGTGTGACAGAATCACGGAGAGTAATTGGAAATACCTCTTACAACAAACACTGTGGAGACAGCCCGACAATCTGAGGGAGAATGTTCCAGACATAGGGACCCTCCACTTTGTCAGGCTTGGTCTAGATTCATTGCACCAAGGAGTTCCGAGCATACCTCTCAACTGGCCAGATTGTGTCAGAATGTCCAGGTTTATCACTCATATTTCTGGTCTGTTCCACACATTCCATAATTGTATTTATCTGGTACATCAGTGTGATGATGTCAGGATTCCTGTTAGTAAGAGTTGACTTACATTTTAGTTTCTAAACTCACATCCTTCAGAACATGTATGCTGAAACTTACCATTACTCTAGCAAAATTCTGCATTTATAAGAGCAATATTTACATTATGTCCCTAGTTTTGGCCCATTGTCCCCCCATTTTCACAGCCATTGGCCAGAATTCTTGCAGTAAGAGGTTGAGAGGTATGGTGCTGAGATATGACTCCACTACATGTTATGAGCATGTATATATATATATATATATATATATTTTATTTATATATATGTGTATATATATATATATATATATATATATATATATATATATATCTTTTTATATGTATATATATATATTTACATATATATATATATATATATATATATATATATATATTGCATCTATACATTTTATATGTATATCTCTATATATAGTTGTATATACTTTCTCATATTTATCTCACCATACATATCTTATATGTGTATATTCATATATAGAAACATGACTGATTTCACAGTGTTTTTCATTACTATTCAGTACCTCTACTGAATGATATATTTGAAAAAGCAACAAAGATTTCTACAGCTCAGATGGTGTAGTGGTAAATTGCTCTGAATAGTATGTACAGGGTCCTCAGTTCGACGCTTGGCAGGGCTGATCATTTTATTGCTGGACAGAACAATGTCTGATGGAGACAGGGTGATTAAGGCAGTCTTAAGCAGTTGTAAGCGGGTTTGCATGGGTTTGCATGATGGTAAGTGATACCAACACATGGTTAATTGTACAGATGCTTAAACTGTGTAGGCATCTCTTAGTGTTGCGCAAACTTGCTTACTGCTGCTTACTCCCGCTTGCCCCTGCGTGAATTTCTTTAAAAGAAAAGAAAAAAGGGTTGATAGGACAGTGGTGAAAAAAGGGGCATGCAGAGGGAAAAATAATATGAGTGATAGCTAGGGATGTGCAGGACGGGAGTAGGGAAGGGCCATAGCTGTCCATTTCTTCTACAGCAACAACTGTGCACTTCTACAAAATTTGGAGGTAAATTTGGACACTCAACCCCCTGAGAGAGGGGCGAGGACAACGGTAATGTGTTGTCAAGCCAGTTGGACTGGATTACATGTGTCCAGTGGACATGTGCGCAAAATGGACAGTTATTTATGGGGTGTAATTTATTTTTGGAACAGATTGCCCTTTTTTTTAAGGTGAGAGTGGGATGTTGGGGAAGGATATTAGGTATAATTGGGGAGGTAAGTTAGGTAGGAAGACAGACATGACAGACAAGACAGCAGACAGGGGTGGTATATGACACATATGGGGGGCAAACACCTTGGACGGGGAGGGTGGTTGGGAATCGGATGCCCACGAGCCCCCAAATGGATACAGTGTGACTGAGGTCCCCACCCATGGGCAGTCACCACTGCACCTTCACGGCCCCAAAGGTGGCTGTGCTGGGGGCTGAGCAGGAGGGGCAGGCTGACCATCAAGATGCACCATGCAGCCCTCAAGCTGGCATAGCTGATCTCCAAACTCCTTTTGGAGCTCGCTATGCACCAAACTCCAGACCTGACTATGGGTGACGGTGTCCTGTCTGCGCCTGCTCCCAGAGGGGGATGGGCCCCATCCCCTGAGGCAGTTCCACCCACGGTGGTGAAGGACCAGTGGACAAGGAGGTCCTAGGCTGGGTCCCAGATGTACTGGGGCCCTGTGCCATGGCCAGATGAGGCGGGACAGGCAGATCTGCTGGGATCGGCCTTCCCAGACATTCTATGCTATTGAGGTTTTACAGCATATGTTGGTTAGTCACGAACAACACATTTCAGGATTAGTTATAACAGCATGCATGGGTGTTCCAATTGACCCCATAAAACGGAATTGAAGCAGTTGCATAGCAAACAGAACACATTCATGTATGGAACCACAGTGGACATTATAACAGCATGCAGGTTACATTGATAGCAACAGGCCACCAGTGATAGTATTTGAACATGGAACATTAATAATAAAACATTTAAATATTTGTGGAACAATAGGACACATGCCCCAACAGTAGTTTTGGTGAAAAACATACCTGCTGATATATGTTTATAGATTATTGGTGCAGATAGGGTGGGGAGAGAGAGAGATGTCAGTTAACAACTGTATAGCCTTCAATTGCTCACAACTGTAATGATCATTACTCTACTCATTACCCTCCCGGTATGACCTCACTTTACATCTACCTATGGCCTTGGGTTGGGCAGGGGTATGTTTGTACACAGTGCATTAATAATGCCTTTCTAAGACTGATATGAACTTTTCCTTACCCGGCAGACCTGTGGATGTAATGCATGTTAACTCTACCTGACTATTTCTACCCATATTAATATAGTCAAGGTTACATATGTGCACTCATACTGTATGTGTGTGTGTGTGTGTGTGTGTGTGTGTGTGTGTGTGTGTGTGTGTGTGTGTGTGTGTGTGTGTGTGTGTGTGTGTGTGTGTGCTACTGACATACTCTGCCTTGATTGATTGACCTGTGGAGGAAATTTCTGTTAACACTACCTGACTGTTTCTACACATATTCACATATTCCTGGGTGAAAGTATGCATACAGCTTACTACCACTCCCGGGATTCGAACCGTGCTTGTTTGTGCAAAAGACTACAAGTTTGTGTTTCATCAAAATGAGCGATTGAGGAACTGCTGTTTCTTGTTTGACTGTTTTCTGCCTAATACTCTCTTGGTTGTACAATCTGACCTTGTAATTCTGACATTCATGCATGGCATATAGTTCTTATAATGTGTATTCATACTTTGACATAGTACACTCTGGGAAACACTGGTTAACACAACGTTACAATTCAGGTATCAGATCTTGGTGCATGGAACATTTAATATAGTTAATATCCTGTTTAACAGCTCCACAATCTTTGTCAGATCAATTATTTAATGCTTTCAGAGCTATAGTTGCTGTGCAGAACCTGTACACATTTAGATTCATACTCTCACATACCAAAGTAAACACAATCAGTCTGGGGTTTTGAGTTTTATTGACAGGTACTGACACTTTTATTGATATATACCCTGTATGGCACTGTTAGTCTGCTAATGTCTCGTTTATTCAGTACAAACAATACACATTTTAAATACTGATAGCTGACATTCTACTCCTTTCTATTTATTTACCCTGAATTCTACAAGCTAGATTTGTACTCACCAGCCTCGCGACACAGCCTTAGCAGCCTGCTGGTGTGGGCATCTATGTTCACGGCTCTGTCATCTGCAGCTGTACAGGAGATACAGAAACATTTATGCATACCTATCCATCACATACACAGGCTGGACTTTGGCAGACGCTAATTGATACTGATACTTACACACATCTGGGACATTCTCTACCCATGCAGCTTGGACCCATTGGTCTAAGAGCTCCCTCATTCTACGCTTAAGGTCAGCAAAATGGTGCCGGACCTGCTCACCAGTCCGAGGGACGCCAGTGGCACTGGTGAGATCACGTGCAAGATGGTCCCAGGCCTCTGGTTTGTATTGGGAGCCCTGGTACTGGTCCTGCAGCTGTCTCCTGTCATGGTCTTTCACTAAGAGTCCAAATATGACCCTGGAGGGTCTATATTAGATCACCGAATGCTTAAAAAAGTGAACGGTGATTAATCGACCCTATCTAACTGAAAGCTTACAATGTTGAATTGTCAGAACAGTGATTTTTTTTCCAAAGGAAAAAAAATGCTGTTCCAACAAAAAAAATAAAAATAAAAAACAAAACACTTTAAACATTATATTAAGTGGGGGGCTTAGGCCCCCACCCCCTGATATGAGGGGCTGTGCCCCCCCACTTAAATATACCAACTCCAAGACCGCACTACAGTGACGAAAACGACAAAGTAACGAAGTGGCCAAGCAAATTCTTTCCCATGAAAAGAATTTGCTTAAAAGCCGCTTCAATATTTTGCCGTTTCAGTCTTTTAAGTTCGACCAAGACGTATTCGAAAGAATGTGTCTTCGGTCTTCTGACAGGAACCCACCCTGGACTCCTGAATGCCCAAGCGCTGCACAGAAAGTGTGATCCTTCACCAACTCCAGCCATAGTGCCTGCAGTGATGAGCTACAACTGGTTATGGGCTGTATTCCCACCTGCGAGGTTTAAATAGGGCTGCTTTCCCGCCCTTTGCCATGATTGGCCGATTTTGAATATGGTGAGCTAAGCTAAGTGACGCACAAACCCTCTTAGCTAAGATAAGCATTGCTTAAAGAGGTAGATGCTAAACACTGCTTACCAGTGCGTAAATCTGCTTAGCTTTGCTAATTATTGCTAAGTGTTTAGATTTAAGCAATGCTTACACCGTCAAAGCGTAGCTGAGCAAAATTTTGCATTATTCAGCTTTCGTTTTATGGACTATCAGGATTGTGGGGTTGATTCCTTATTAATGACATCTTATGATAGGTATATTTACCTTCCATAATATCCCCCTATGTGCTTTCATTACATTATATTCTTGTGTGGCTGTACTGTATGGGATACTTGTGTTTATATGGGGGATGTGGAGTCTTCGGCTTAAATGTTTGTCATTATTTTATGACTTCCATCCTCAGCTCTTTGCCAGACAAGTACAGACTTTAGGAGGAACACACCTAACATATGTAGCAAAAATCTGCTTTCTACGAAAATCTGTACAGTTGAGAGGTATGCAACAAGGTATGCAACAGTGTCCACGGACACTCTTTGATCATAAAATCTGGACAACGCCTAACATAATGGGGGGACAAAGAGGGACAGATTTTAAATACTGCTCTTACAAACTTAGAGAGACAGTTGATAGAATAATAGGTTTTACATTAGCATGAATCTTTTGAAGGATGTGGAGTCTTAGACTCAAATGTTTGTCATTATTTAATGACTTCCTTCCTCAGCTGCTTGCCAGACAAGTATAGATTTTAGGAGGAACACACCTAACATATAAGGCAAACATCTGCATTCTGCGAAAATCTGTACAGTTGAGAAGTATGCGACAGTGTCCGCGGGCACTGTTTTTGTTTACAAAGTGCCGTATGGAACTTCTTAAGTGCAGGGGGCATGTTTACTGTATGAGCACTGCTTGGACATGCCCCCTGCACACCATCCAGGAAGCACATACGCTTTGACCCCCCTGCCCCCCCTTTTACCTTTACTGCAATAAACCAAGCTGTATGAAATAAACCAAACTAACTGTGCAGTTTCTTTTACAATAAAATATATTTTTCCAACATACTTTGCACCCACTGACACCGCAGTGTACGCAATCAGCTCTGCAGCCCTGCTGTAACATATATCTCATGTATACCTGATTTGCTGTTATATATTCTTGGTTATCTCCTAACACTGTAAACTTGCCATTGTTTCTCTAGTTCTCTGATTTTTTTGTGTTTGCTCTCTGTCTGCACTTGGTCTGATACTCGTCGTCGTTCATCCTGCTCCATTTGCCCTTGCTACGCTCGGGCTTCACTCCACTCCCATACCCTACCGCCTTTCCCACATACCCCTGCTGACTCTAAATTTATACTCTAAACCCTTCTTCAACCCATCCCCCTCACTCCAGTTATCCAACTTGATATTTCCCCTACCCTACTCATCAAACCCTCCCACTCCTTACTCTCCATCCCCCTACCTCAAACTCCTCCCACTTCCTAGCAGCTCTAAATCCCACCTCAGTTTCTCTCTCCTCTATTGCTTACCCCTGAACTTTAGCCATAACATTCTCTATCTTCTCCCTCCTCTACCCATTGCTCTTCCTTATACCTCTCTTAGAAAGTTCACCTTACATTCAGTAACTCCACTGTCCTCACAAGACTGCACCCACATATACTAACAGCATGCTAGTGTACTTCCTCTTTACTCCCTTTCTCTTCGTATCTAGTATATCATCCTATCACTCAAACCTACTATACCCTCCACTATCATCCACTCTTTCCTAAGACATACCTTAATATTATAAAACCTTCCATTTCCCTATTTCTCCCTCTCTCTGTAATACTTCCTACATTCATTATCACAAACTAAAACATCTCAGTTTTGCTCCCTCATCCCCTTAACTTAAGTTCAGACCCACTACCAACTACTTCTACTTCACCAAACCTAATTCACTTCCACAATCACTCCTACCAGATGGTGACATCCACCCTAATCCTGGCCATCCCTCTTCCTCCATCTCTACCATCACCTCACCTTCTGAGCACCAACACCTTATCTCTCCAACTAAACATCTGTTTATCTACTACATAAACCTACAAAGTCTCCCAAGCAAAATCACAGAATTTCATGCTTGGGTACCCCCACTCCCCCCACATCATAACTCTCTCAGAAGCCTGGCTCAAACCTCATATCACAAATGCAGACATTCTACTCCCTGGCTACAATACTTTCGGTCAATACAGACTTTCTAAAAAAAGGGGGAAGGTTATTGCTACTATGTACTCCAAACAGCATAACCTCTCCCCCTCCCTCTACCCCTCCCTGATTTCTCCCCTGCAGAATTTATGATGTTATGTTGTCCTGTCTCACCTTCATTCTTACAATGATGGTTTCGGAGCTGATCCTCGGCTCAACTCGGCTGAATACTTAGCTGAAGATCTGAAACTTGGCTGGTGGCAATAAGGTATCCTGCAATGCAGTGGTGTAATTCCCCAGATCTCATTTGCCGCTTTACAAGGTTGGATGCGCTCATCTTGGCTGTGTCTTAAGTGGTGACATTTTTTACTATATTACTTGTCAAAACTTAATATTTTGCATATATATAGCTCTGTTATTAATAGATTTTATTCATTGGTGTCTCTTTGCTGTTTTTAGTTGAATAGAGATAGTTTCTCCCTTCAGCACAGCTTTTGCCATCGCTTTATAAGCCTTTTGGAATCCCTGTAGTGGTTGCTGTTAGCTGTGTGTGTGTGTGTGTGTGTGTGTGTGTGCGTGTGTGTGTGTGTGTGTGTGTGTGTGTGTGTGTGTGTGTGTGTCTTCATAGCTCGTTTAAGTTAGAGAGCTATTCGCCTGTTTAAGTTAGACGGCTTGTACTGTTTTATCGTTTTTTGTGTGAAAATCTGAACCCTTTGAGTTAGAGGCTCTAATTTTCTTTCCCTGGTTGGTCTTCCTTGTATTGTCATTTGGTAGCATGTTAGTCGTAGATAAATATTTGTTGTGTTTGATATAGCCTCTAGTCTTCCCCTTTTTTGTGAAAATGTCTAAAGAACAAAAAGAAAGAAAACACAAGCCTTTGGGCTTCAAAAAATGTCATCACTGATGGACATGTTGTTTGTGTCTTTTGTCTTTGTGCTATTCATCTCTAAGAGAAGTGCACCTTCTGTCATTCGTTTAGTGGCAGAGTTCTTCAGGAAAGAAGAAACAAGTTGATTCTAAAAGGGCTTTTAAAGCCTTCCTTTGAAGAGGCCATTCATAGCTCTTCCTCTTCTTCTTCATCTCCTTCATCAAAAAAGGAAAAATCGCACAAGAGACAATCTCCAGCTACATCAGCTCATACGGAGCCGCCAGTCAAACTCCCTAAAATTTCTAAGGCCACTACTTCCTCGGCTCCACAGTCCTCGGAGCCATCGGGAGTTCTTTTGGTTGACAGGCTTGATTCTTCAGCTCCAAAGCCTTCTGAGCTGGAAGATGCCTCCACTCGGAGCCGGTCCATTGAAATTTTGCCGGTTTCTCTGACCTAGAGATCGCCAATCCTCCATAGATCTCGATCTCCTTCCTTATCTTCCAGGTCTACAAGAAGCTTATCAGATGAGGACGTGGAACAGGTGGTGCGTAGACTCCTCAAATCGCCGGCACTGACTAAATTGTTCTCGGCTCCCACCCATTTGGTTTCAGAGCCTACTATGCCCACTATTGTTCCTCCTCCAAGCCAAGCTGGTTGGTACCACTTATTGTGGAACTGCCGGTTCCGGGACTCCCTTCAGTCTCCACTGAGCCTCTTTCAGTGCTGTCCGGTGAGTCTGGGAGCCGGGGTTGCCTGGACGGCCCTAAGGGGGATTCCCGGCCCCGATCTTCTTCAGTGCCGAGCTTACCCCTTGGAGCTTCGGCTCAGGTTAGCTCAGCTCCTACATCAGCCTCAGGTCCGATCTCATTGTCTCTGTTGCCTTCCTATGTCTCCTTGGAGCTGGGGGAGTCTTCGGAGCTGGCAGGATCCATCTTTGAGCTGATGAGGAGTGTGTTGTCTACCCATTCAGCACCACAGAAAGATACTAGTACTCATCCTCCCAAGGCACCGTCTACTGATTCAGCACCACCCATTCCTGAAGACAGCAGAGACCCAGAGTCTCAGGATCTCCCATTGGGCGAACCCCTCTCATCCGAGGCATCCCCAGAATATACTTCTGAGGAGCTACCTCAGAAGAGAACCTGCAAGAGCAAGCATGTTGATTCCCCAGATGAGTCCATCACTTCAGACACTGACCTCGATGAGTCAGAAATGTCTCCACAGTCATCCTCTGATGATATCTCATTTGCAGATATTCTAGAGATCCTTAAGCAAAGAGGCGGCTGGCAGACCACTACCCCTTCTGATGAGGAGTCAGTGTATCTGAAGGCTTTCGGGTCTCAGCCGTCAGCCTCCTGGGTGTCTCCGCCTTTTGATGAACTAATGGACCTGGTTAGTCGAAAGGCATGGGAGTCACCCGATACTTTGGAACTGGTCCCTCGGAGGCCAAACAAATTTTTGTCAGCTCCTTTGGGCAAAGAATTTTTAACAAAGGGAGTACCTGTAGATGCTATGGTGGTGGCAGCAGCCACCAAAAAGGTACTTACAGAGACTTCCTCATCTGTTCATCCCTGAATAAAGATTCTAGAATGATGGACAGATACGGGAAGCGTATCTTTTCTTCAGCGACTTTTTCTCCGCGATCGCTGAACTACTTATCCCGTTTTACGAGGCTACAAAGAGATCTTCTGAAAGAGCTGGGAAATACTCTACAAAGTTCAGTAGCTGTGGGGGTGAATGATAAAGTCTCCTCCCAGCTGTCCACCTTAAATTCCATTGTCAACTCCTCCATGAGGCTCATATCATAAACAGCAGATGGAGTGAGTGAGGCAGCGGGTTCCGGAGTTTCCCTTAGGAGACACTCCTGGATGCGTTTGTGTAATTTTGCAGAGCCCTTCAAGTCTACCTTTACTAACACTCCTTTTGATGGTTCCACACTCTTTGGACCCAAAGTAAAAGACACTCTAACCCAATATGAGCAGGAAGGAAACACTCTCTCTGCCATTGGAGTACGTTTTTCTTACCTTCAATACCTTATCCTAAAGGTCAGAAGGGCGGAAAGATGTGATTCAAAAGATCCCAGAGATTTTTCCAGGACATACGGGGTGATATATTCCCCAGGGGCAGAGGGGGAGGTAATAATGGTAGACGCTGCCCCAGAGGCAGAGGCCATCCACAAATCCAGGGTAACCATGATTCCTTTCGCGGACGCCAGTATCAGCACTCCTGAAATTAGGCCCGACTGCTTTACTCTGGAGACAGTCGGGGACATTTATCGATCTACCCAGAAGCCTGGCAAAATATCACAGACAGCAAATGGGTACTAAACATAATATGCAGAGGATACGCCATCCCTTTTTGCAAACCTGTCCCAAAGACCAAAACTCTCCTGGATGTTCCATTCAATCTAAGGGAACAAGCAACTCTAAAGGTTCAAAAGTTGCTCCAAAAAAGAGTCATCCAAGAAGTCCCTGCAGACTAAATAGGATTCGGAATTTACTCAAGATTCTTTTTAGTGGCAAAAAGAACAGGGACTGGAGGCCCATTTTGGACCTAAGCAAGTTAAACAAATCTGTCAAGAAGTCAAAGTTCTGAATGGTGACACTGCAGTCCATACTCCCCTTTTTAGGGAAGACAATTGGATGTGCTCGATAGACCTTCAAGATGCTTACTACCGCATAAAAATGGACAGGACATCAAAAAGGTACTTATGCTTCCGGCTGGGAGCCAGCCATTACCAGTTCAGAGCTCTGTCCTTTGGTATCACTACAGCCCCCAGAGTGTTCACCAAATGTATGGCAGTAATCACGGCTCACCTGAGGCATCTAGGATTCCGTGTGTTTCCCTATCTAGACGACTGGTTTCTATCTGCCACCACCAAGCATCTACTCCTACAAGCCAGGGATCTAACTTTGGACAGCTGCAATCAGTTGGGCATTACAGTAAATTTTCAAAAATCTGCCTTGTTGCCCTGTCAACATATTACATTCATAGGCACAGATCTAGACACTTCATTGATGGTAGCATGTCTTCCAACAGAAAGAGTCATAGTTCTCAGACAGCAAATACTTTACATCCTTCCCATGGACAAAGTGAAAGCAAAAGTAATTCTACGCTTATTAGGAACAATGGCCTCCACGATTACACTAGTTCCTCTTGCCAGAATACACATGAGGATACTTCAAAGGCTATTATTCTCCCAATGGTTACTTCAGGGGCTTCCAATGTCTCATCTGATCAGAATAACGGAATCTTGTAAGAACGACTTGAGATGGTGGATACACTCCAATCATGTGACAATAGGCAGACCCTTTGTTCCACTTCAACCAATAGCTATAGTGACCATGGATGCTTCTCAGACAGGGTGGGGGGGGGGCATTATCTGGGAAGAACAGTCCAAGGTATATGGCAAGATCACGAGGCTCACTTGCATATAAATGTTCTAGAGATGAGAGCAGTGCTTCTTGTGTTGCAAGCACTTCAAGACTCTCTCCCTCTAGGGACAATTGCGATCCAGTCATACAATATGTTTGTGGTTTGGTACATAAACAAGCAGGTGGGAACCAGATCCTACCCCCTGTGTCAAGAAGCCCTAAGAGTATAGCAATGGGCAGTTTTTTCCCAGCGCTTTCTAATCGCAACGCACATTCCGGGGAAGTTCAACGTGATAGCAGGCAAGCTGAGCAGACCAATCCTAATGCCTTACGAGTGGTCTCTCAATTACAATGTAGCCGAAATTATTTTCCAGACATGGGGACAGCCTCGCTGCGATCTCTTTGCCACTCCCACGAATGCCAAGTGCAGCAACTACTTTATCCTAGTTCCCCCTCTGGCGGAGACACCGAGAGATGCTCTTGCTCACGATTGGCCCTCGGGACTTCTATATGCCTTTCCACCGTTTCCTCTCATACCCAGAGTAATTCAGAAAGCTCAAAGCTCAGTAAGCAGGATAATTCTCATTGCCCCTTACTGGCCTCGCCAAGTTTGGTTCCCCTTCCTGTGGCCCCACCTTCAGGAGAAGCCTTGGATTCTGGACCCATTGCCAGATCTGCTGACTCATATGTCAGGGGAACCTCATCCTCTCCACACCCTAAAACTGACAGCTTAGCTGCTCCACTTCCCAGTTTAGTCAGGCTTCGCAATTTCACTCCCACTGTTAGACATATCTTAATGTCTTCCCATAAAGTTTCCACTAGAAAGCTTTATTCTAGTAAATGGAAGAGGTTTTCCCTGTGGGCTCAAGATAAGAACATTGATCCTTTCTCTGCACCTATTCAATCTATTTTGGAATTCTTGGTGGAACTTTTTCAACAAGGCTCAGCTGCAGCAACCATCAAAGTTCAACTTGCTGCAATTTCAAATTTTCATATTGGTGACACTTCTTCAAACGTAATGTCACATAGGTTGTGTAGAGCCTTCTTAAAAGGTGCTTCCTTATTAAGACCTCCCCTCAAGGAACCTCTTTCACCCCGGGATCTAAATTTTGTTTTGTCTCATCTCATTTTACCTCCCTTCGAGCCTTCTTCATCTTCAGACCTCAAGTTCTTTTCATGGAAGACCTTGTTTCTAGTGGCTATAACTTCTGCCAGAAGGGTTTCAGAACTACAAGCTCTTTCTATTAAACCACCATATTTGATTTTTCATAAGGATAGGGTATCCTTTCGTACTAACCCTTCCTTTTTACCAAAAGTTGCATCTCCAAACAATATAAATCAATCCATAGAACTTCCAGTATTCTTTCCTCAACACAGCAATAAGGCAGAGTACAAATTACTTCGACTGGACGTGCACAGACAACTTAGATTCTATTTGCATAGAACCAAAGACTTCAGAAAATCTGACCAATTATTTGTATCCTTTTCCGATGCAAAAAAAAGGATCCTCAGTTTCAAAAACTACTCTTTCCAATTGGCTTTCAAATTGTATTACATTTATTTGTAAATCAAATCACAAGGAATTACCTTTCAAAGTAAAGGCTCGTTCCACTAGAGCATTGGCTACGTCATCTGCTTTTCAAGCCAGAATACCCATAGATAATATTTGTGCAGCAGGTACTTGGTCTACTCCACATACTTTTCTTACTCATTACAAAGTGGATTTGGCCTCCAGGGATAGGGCATCCTTTGGTTCCACGATGCTTAAAGTTTTACTCTCGTGAGCCACCCAACATAAAGGTGGTAGGGACACTGTCCCATCATTGTAAGAATGAAGGCGAGATGGTACAACATAACATAAAGAAGTTATGTACTCACCATAACATTCCATGTTTGTTGTCCATCTCGTTGTTCATTCTTATGAACCCTCCCTCCTTCCCCCTGCCAAAGAATTCTTGTGGACCTGGTAGATTTCCACTACCTCAGGGGCTCTTTGTCTCAGCTTGTTTCTCCTTCCAGTACATTTGGTATGGACTTAAGACACTTGTTTACATGTATATGTTTGTACTTATGTATAGGGTCTATATTACAATATCGAACGCTTAAAACAGCGAACGATGTTTAATCGACCCTATTTCAGTGAAAGCTGAAAATGTCGACACCTCAGAACAGTGAAAAAATAAAACAGTAAACATTTCCAAACACATACACACTTACCTTAACCCTAATTCTAACTCCCCGCAAAAAAAGTAAACAGTAAACAGCTGAAAACACATATATACTTAACTCAACCGTACATCTAACACAAAAAATAAGGTCAATAACTGTTGCACATTTACGTTCAGGAGCTATACTGGATAAGGGAATCTCTGAGACCACACTACAGTGCAGAACACAGCAAAGTAACAAAGCAGCCAAGCGACTTCTTTCCCAAGGAAAGAATTCGCTGAACAGTTAGTTCGGTATTTTGCCTGTTCGCTGTTTAGGGTTCGATGAAAACACATTAAACTTAATGTGTTTTCATCGTTATAATAGGAGCCCTATGTTTATAGTGTATATATTGTTCAGTATTAACAGCAAACAAGATCTGGGGATTACACCACTGCATTGTGGGATACCTTATTGCCACAAGCCAAGTTTTAGATCTTCAGCTAAGTATTCATCCGAGTTGGAGCCGAGGATCAGCTCTGAACCCATCATTGTAAGAATGAATGGCGAGATGGACAACAATCATGGAATGTTTTAGTGAGTACATAACTTCTTTTTTCTCAGCTGCCACCTTAACCCACGCAAGAAATTTGCAATGGCATCTACATTTTCTATATACCCCCCCTGGTAACAATATTCCAGTTCTCAAATCTATTCTGTCCTGGCTCTCCCAACATCTACCCTATGAGACAGCCTTACTAGGGCATGTCAGTATTGATTAGAATAAACTTTCCCCCCACTCTGCTAACCTTAGTATAAACCATTTCGGTTTCAGTCAACTCATTGCTACTCCCACCCGTATCAAGAAAAACTCCAGCTCCATTCTTGATTGGATCTTAACTACCAATCCTAATCAGTACAATAATCCCAACACTTTTCCAGACTCCTTAAGTGACCACCTCCCCATCTCAATACTAAGGATACCTTCACACACCGCAAAAAAAGCACCTTTATAGAGACTGTTCTAGCATGACCTACTTCAACACTGAAACTTTCAACAACCAACTCTCTCTTTTCAGTTGGTCTCACCTGTTTAACCTTCCTGTAAATGATGCTGTTCTTGAGTTTAACAGACTTTCCTAAACATCCTGAACACCATAGCTCCTGTCAGAAAAAGAAAGTTCAAATTTAATCCTGCACCCTAGTTCTCTAAAGATACCCTCTCCACCAGGAAACTTAGTGACTCTACCTGGAAACAATGGACAAAGTCAAAATCACCTTCTCCCCTCCTCAAATTCAAACAGCTAAGAAACCTTAAAATAGTTATTATCCAAGAAAAGGAAACATTCTATCAAGAAGCTCAATAAACTCACACCTCAAACCCCCCAAAATTTTGGAGCATCATGAATAATATTCTCCACCCAGGGAAACCTTCTGCCCCCCCAACCCTTTCCCTAATAAATCACCTATTCAAACCGCCACCCTACTAAACAATTACTTTGACTCTATTCACAAGCTAACTCCCCCCAATAACAACCAACCACAACCTCCCACCCACTCCACTACCTGCCTCCACACATTCTTCTCCCTGAAACCTGTTTCCACTGCATATATAAAATCTCTTGTGCTCAAACTTAAACCTTGCTCTCCTTCCTTCGTCAACCCCCCCAATTTCTCAAACTTGCAGCCAGTACTATAGCATATCCAGTCTCTGTCCTCATCAACCATTCTATTAAAGAATCTTCAGTCCCTACAATTTGGAAATCCTTCTATACAGTCCCACTTCACAAAGGAGGCAACTCCATCGACCGTTCAACTTCTGGCCTATAGCCATCCTTTCCCCCTCTCAAAAATTATAGAGAAATGTATTCACAGACAACTTAAATATCTGCTCCAGGAAAATCTTCTCACTCCCTCTCAGCACAGATTTAGACCCCAGCAGAGCACATCCACAGCCCTTCTATCCTTCACCCAGACTATAGCAGAGGCAAGGAATAATAACAAACTGGTGTCGTGCCTATTCCTTGACCTCTCCAAGGCATTCAGTACTGTCTTCCACGCTAAGCTTCTTACAAAATTAGCTGAACTCAACCTCTCTGCATCAGCTATTATCTGGATCTCTAGTTATCTTAACAACAGACAATAATCCGTGAGATGGCAGACCTCCTTTCTTACCTAGGCAAACAGGTGTTCCCCAAGGATCCATTCTGGGACCCCTTCTCTTTAATATTTTTACCAACAATCTATGCTCCGCCTGCTACACTTCTCTTATCCAGTACGCCGATGATTCTATCTTATTACCCTCTCTGGCAATCCTACTAATCTTCACTTCCTCACCCAGACCTCTTTTAACAACATTGAACAACCAACTCTTCCTTAATCCAAAGAAAACTAAGCTTCCACTTTTTCTTCCTAATTCTATGTTCAACATCAAAACTTCCTTCAGTCTCTCTTCCATAGACAACACTATTATTCATGCTGACCCCCCCCCATACCAAACTTCGAGGAGTTACAACTGAAGATGAACTGAAATTTGACCATCATATCCAACAATCCATCAGAAAGACCAATCAAAAACTCGGTTTACTGTATAGAAACAGAATAATTCTTATCCAATACTTCAAGAACTTCAATAGCACAGGCCTACCTTATCCCTTGCCTTCTCTGTGCGTCCTCTATATTTACCCACCTCCAAGCTAATCTCTTAAACAAACTTGAACAATCCTGCAACCAAATAGCTAGATTTGCCTGTAACCTTCTTACAGATCCCATCACTGCCTTGCCCTTAACCAACTGATTGTTCAAACAGGTTCCAAACAGGTTCAAAAAAACTACAGTGGCTTGAATTACTTCAACTACTCCAACTTTCTCAGCTACAGATGACACATTCTCTTCTGTATAAACCTGCCAATTGTCCTTCCCTGTCCTCCTTCTTGTCCCTTTACAAACCCTCATGATCCCTCCATAGTGCTGACCAACTACTACTACTTGACACCTATAGGCCTAAAAAAACAATAGGCGAATTACTTTACAAATGCTCTTTATATATATACGTTCTATTCAATCCTCACTTCTTTTCAAAAGAGAGCTAAAGAACTACCTCGCTAACTCACCCTCTTATACCTGTTGTCATCCTGCCTAAATACATATGCACCCAATTGTTTAACCATAACAAATATTCCTCTCCTTACTTTAATATCGCCCTCTTTTTTTTACTAATTCTGTAGTCCCTAACCTCTGCAGCTGAGTTATACTCTACTTAATCCCATCTTTCTCTTCCTTACTTACTACACTCCCCCCACGTTTCTCATACCTGGCTTTCTGCCATTCTCTGGACTTCTCTGACATTTTCCTCTCAAACCCTCTACTTCAGTCCTTCTATCTATCCTCCCATCTCCTCCTCTCTACCAACCTGGTTTAGTCATTAAATATGTTTAAAAGCTTTTTTTTCCACCATTCTCCTCCTCTTCTACTTTTTGCCATCGCAATTGCTGAATTTTTTGCTCTGTTAATCTTGCCATTTTTGCCATTACAATTGCTGAATTTTATGCTCTGTTATTTTTTTCACTACCACGTCAATGTATGCTTACTATGTACCCAAATTCATGTATGGCATGAATGCAGGTAGTCATTTACTTCACGTTATTAGTCATGAAAACTTTTATTATTTGTTACCTGTTATTGTTACCGTTATTATTATTATTATTATTACTGTTATTGTTTATTGTTATTGTTATTTTTGTTGTGGAGCTTTTCTCCTCGGGTGTCCACTGAAAATGGGCCACCAGCCCAGTGGACTAACCCAGTTAACAAAGACAACTAAATTAAATAAATAAATTACTTGTGAAACTCTGCATTTGGTACATAAGCATAGAAAGCTGTTTATTACTCCATATTTGAGACTTCATAAACTTTCAGGAAGTAGCAATTTATTTATTATTTATTGACATTTGATTACCGGTAAAGTCCGACTGGGTAGAAGCCCAATTTCAGAAGATGCTGGGGAGAAAAGCTCCAAATTATTACAAAACATTTTAAGAACAATAACTAATCAATCTTCAAAAATAAAACAAAAACATCTGCAGTTTAAATAATTATAACAAATTAGACGTAATATAAAAACATTGGTTATGAAGCGATACAAGGTGTATGACAATCATTTAATATTTAGAGAAGTTTTAGACAGCTTGTAGAGAGATTAAAGATAAGTTAGTCTAATACAAATAGGAATTGCAATATGAAGTGAGGGAAAAACAGGCTTATGATATATTTAGAGAGAAAGTCAGGCAAGCGAATTAGATAGTAGTAAGGGAGTAAGTGAATAAGGATGAATAAGGAGGCATAAAGAGTGATAAGTTAATTGTTCACATTTAGGGCTATAGTTTATTCTAGTTTTGAGCAGAAACAGAGCCATATTTTAGCTAGGAAGTCTTTCAGAGTGGTTTTGAAAGATGTGAGGATGGGTATAGACCTGATGGATAACAGGTAAGGACTTCCAGGCCTTAGCAAATTTGTACGAGTAAAGACAATGCCCAGCAGATTTGCTAGGTTTGTAGACAGACAGGAGTTTTTGGCCATTGGATCACAATGACTGACTGGGAACATATTTGTGTAGAATGTTTTTAGTGCTGGACAGGCAGATGGATGCTGGATAATTTTATAGGTGGTAAGAAGTTATGTATATGTTAGTTGATATGGCAGTTCTAACCAATTTAGGCTTTTCAGTGCTGTACAGTTGTGGGTTCTGAAAGGGGTATGTGCTGCAAATTTAGCAACTTTATTATAGCATTGTTCAAGTTTTAATTTTTCTGAAGCCTGGAGATTAGTAAGGGTGGGAGTGCCATAAAGAAGAGTGGGGAAGAGAAAACTAGTGGAAAGTGTAGTTTTAGTTTCGTCAGTGACAAAGTTTTTGGCTCTGTAAAGCATTCCTAGTTTTTGATGAGTTTATCTTATGCAATTTTGTATATGCAGGTCAAATGTAAGATTGTCACCCACTATCACCTGTAATAGCTTGTTGTGTAAAGTGACTTCAGTGGCAGTATTATCAAGAGAGAGGACTTTAAAGTTTGTTTTTTTCATGAGAGAGGCAGTTAGGGGATAAAAGTAGTAGATTGATCTTGTTTGGGTTGAGCATTAGTTGTGAGTTACAAAGCCATGTTTCAGTCACTGCTAAAACTTCCTTAGTAATTTTTTTGGAGGTGTACCATGTTGACAGATGTGCAAATGAAAGTGGAATCATTTGCGTATTGTATTAGAGTGGTCTGTTGTGTGGAAGTATAGAGGGTGTTGGTGAAAATGTTAAAGAGGAGTGGACCAAGAATAGAGCCTTGTAGTATACCGGTGGTGACTGGTAGGTATGGAGAGAGCATGGAGTGCCATTTTACTGACTGATACATATTGGACAGTTAATGTTTGAACCACAGAAGGGTGGGCTGAGAGACACCTGTTGAGGACATTTGAAGTAGAAATTTGCTGTGACAAACTGTGTCGAAGGCTTTAGACAAGTCTAGAAATAAGGAAGAGGGTAGTTTGCCATTATCTCTAGCCTTATTTATAGTATTTATGTAGGTTAGAATGGTATTGCTAGTTCTGTGAGAAGGACTGAAGCCATGTTGTGTAGGGGATAGGAGTACTTCCTGCAGAAGATATTCTAGCAATGTTTTTTGAATACATTTTCAAGTATTTTGGTGAGGAAAGATAACATTGTTATAGGTCTAAAGTTATTAATGTGTGTTGAATTTCCTCCTTTGTGCAGAGGGATAATGTGTGATTTTATTCTAGAGAGGGAATGTGGGGTACCTGAAATGACCCATTTAAAAGGATTGAGACAGGACAGGCAATGCTGTTGGTTGCTGTTTTTAGGTAGTCACTTGGAAGGTTATCAGCTGAAGAAGAGCGTGGTTTAAGTTTATTTAAGAGTAGTTTCATATAGGATGTGGGTACAGGTTTGAAGGTGAAATTTGTTGTGGTGGTATGTGGCTGTTGGGATCAGATGTTGAGGAATCCTAGGTTAAAGATGCTATACTATCTATGAAAAAAAAGATGAACTGTATTGCAGTTTCGAGTGGCGAGTTATTGGGAAAGGGTTTTGGGTTGAATTTTCGGCTGGGCTGTAAGATTTCTTTAATGGACATCCAAAGTTCTTTAGGGTGATGTTTAATATTATTCTGAAAGTTATTATAGTATATTTTTGTCTTCATTTATTTGCTTTTTAGTATGATTGTGAAGCATTCTGAAGTTGTCAAGATATTGAGGTGTTTTATATTTCTGTCGTTTTTCTCTATCCTGCATTGGGGCATTCTACTCTTTTTGGATAACCAAATTACATTATTTGTTTTCCATCTCTTCCTTTTAGGAGGTACAAGACTATTTAGGATATTTAGAAAAGTTGTATTGAATTCAATTACAGCATCATCTAAAGGGAGGATTTTTAGGAAGTTCCACTTAATAGATGATAGTGTAGTAATGAACTTTTCTGGGTTAAACTTGGAAAGGTTACATGTTGTTTTATAAATATGTTGTTTAACTGGATGTGTGAGATGTCTAGTCATATAGATTGGGAGATGATCACTGAGAGAGTCTGATGTTGTACCTGTGGTGGAGTATTTGCCAGGGTGTGATACTAGGATCCAGTCTAATAGACAATTTGATGTCTTGCTATAATGTGTGGAGCTATTAATTAGTTGTGTGAAACCATAAAAATTCATGCTAGATACAGGCGAATTAGAGTTTATGTTCAGCCAATTGACATTCACATCACTTAGTAATATTTTTTCTTGTGAAAATGTTATGGATATCCAAATGTAGGGTATCTTCCAGTATAGCTTTATTTTCACCAGGAGGGTTATAAAGGACAGTAATACATATTTATTTGTAATTGTTTATTTTGTAGAAAGCAATAAGTTCTGCTGAACTGAATTTTGGTATTGGTTTGCTGTAAGGGGAAATGTGGTAGTTATTGGGAAATATTAAAGCAACACCACTTTTACGGTCATTATGGATGATATTATACTAGGAGGTATAACTTTAGAGTCATTTATGCTGGGTTTAAGCCAAGTTTCATTTATTGCGAGAACATCAGACTTATGTTGGGTAATCCAGGCATGTAGTTCAGCAGTTTTATTTCTTATACTTCTAACATCTATTGCAAAAAAATTAAATCACCAGTGTTGGGGATTGGTTTTCTTGTTGGGTTACAGAAGTGTTTGGGAGAGAATTGACTTTGTGTTCATTGTGATAGGTGGGGCCAGGAATAGGGTGTATATGTATCAGTTAGAAAATGAATCTTTGACTGCTTTTCTGTCCTTAAGGATATGAGTGTGGTTCAGTGCTGAATTTTGACGTCAGCTTTTTCTGATGCCAAGATTTGAGTCACAGAACTGTGCTTTGATGAAATATAATTAATTTTTATTCATGATGTAACATTAGGCCAGTAAAGATACAGTCTGGACAGGTGCTGTATACTTCAGCCTTAGCAGAAATCATATACACGTCTAATGGAAACAACCCTGATACAGTATGTCAGCCTATTAAACATTTGGAGCCACCTATACTGAGCCAGAAGATATAGCAAACCTCCTGGCTGATAAATTCAGCTCCAACTTTACTCATTTCTCCTCCTCAGCCTTCCCTCAGGAAATATCATCAAATATAACTCCTACTATCACTAGGGAACAGGTCCTTTATGCTCCCTTTAAGACCAAGAACACTGCATCAGTGGGCCCAAAAAATATCCCTGGATGCCTTCTAAATAACATGAAGCATGACCTATCAGGGCCTCTGGAATTAGTATTTAATTGTAGCCTCCAAACAGGCTTTGTGTCTTATGAATGGAGAAAGGCAACAATCATCCCTCGGCCTAAGCTGGGCCATCTACAGACCCTGGGAACTACAGACCCATAATTCTCACTAGTCTTATATGTAAAGCCATGGAAAGAGTTATCATGGAGCTGATCAACAGAGATATAGTTAACTTCCAGAAACTGGACCCAACCCAGTTTGGTTTCATCAAGGGCAGATCATGCCTACTCAACCTGGTGGACTTCTTCGGGAAAGTCACCAAAGCAATGGATGAGGGCAAAGTCATTCACACTGCCTACCTTGACCTGGCCAAGGCATTTGACACAATACCCCACATGGGTATTGTTGACAAACTCAAGAGGTTAGGTACAAACCCTTATGTCACCTGGTAGATAGCCAGCTGCTCACAGACATGGGAGTCCACCTCTACAAAGAGGCCAGTCACAAGTCGAATCCCTCAGGGATCAGTCCTTGAATTTCTCCTTTTTGGCATTTACTTCTCAGAAGTCAAGGCCAATGTCAGTGGTCTCTGGCTGATTAAATTTGCAGATGATTGCAAATTAGGAGCAGTCATTGAAACTCACACTGACACAAATGTTCTCCAGTAGGGGCTGACTCAGACAAACAACTGGTGTTAGAGCCATGGACTAAAACTAAATGTCAAGAAATGCATAATAGTATCCTTTGTGAAGTCATCCATCCCTGGTAACTATCTTATTGACAACACACCGCTTAGAGTTGACCCAGTAGTCAGGGACTTAGGGACACACATAGATAGTAATCTAGCCTTTGATCATCATGTGACTAGAGTGGTGAGGAAATCATTCTGTTACGCAACTTATAAATAAAGGTATGGCATCTAAGTCCAAGGAATAATTTAATGATTGTTTAATACTGACAAACTAATGTCTGATTGTTTTTATGCAATCTTCTGTCTTGAGTTATGTTGTTAAGTATTATCAGATTTTTGAATGTTTGCTCCTCTAATGCGTGAGTAATGAAATCTACTACAATAATGTATTTTGTTCTTATGCTCTTGTGCACATATATTGCACTGTATTTTGTTCTTATGCTCTTGTGCACATATATTGCACTCCCTGCCAAGCAGTATTAATGCACGTCTAACAGTGATCCAGTCAGCTGCTATTTTCTTTTTACACAGTCAACATCCCCATGCCTTACCCCTATTTAATTTTCAGACATTAGAGTTTGATGAAAATAGAAATAAAATGACAACAGTACTGAGAATTAATTCCATGAACTACTAACATACTTCTTTCTGTGGTACAAAGTTTGAGTCCCTCAGCCTCTATGTGTGTTTACTGTATGACATTGAGAAAGTCACTTAACTACACTGTGCTTTGGGAAAATTGGAAAACTGGGCTGGACTCCTCAATAATCTCCTGGATGGCATAGCTAGTAATTACCTATAAACCGTATTTGAGCTTGCTGCTATCATATGCACGTTCTGTCTTCCTTGCAACCAATATCACAGATCATTTAGCATTAATCTAGAGATATCTCTCTATTTTACCAAAGTCTGTCTCTCTGCAATCACACCAGCAATTCTGATTTTTTTGTCTTTAGTTAGATGTCTACTTTCTTCATAGCTAAAGAAATAATTGACATAGTAATTTATTCTAACTTGCTGCTCTCATGCATCCAGCCCAGTAGTCATAAAAATAACAGAGGACTACTGTGAGCATTTTTTTTACTTTTATTGATAACTTAGTTGAGGTCCTACCAGTATTTTCTTTAATGCTTATGCTTGCCACAGAAAACCATCCCTGAAGACTGGAGTATCTGCTATCATTGCATTTGTAGTCAAATGACTAGAGATCCACTGGTAAGCTCTTAAGTCAGTTGCCCTAAGCAGCTGATCTCCAGTGCTGAGTGCTTACCTTAACTCACACAGCAGCATGAGATGGATTAGCTAACTGTGACCTGTTACTGTATGTTAAAAGGAAATGAGAATTAATGCTAATAAATAGCTTGACATCTTATTTCTAGGTATTAATTTCTATTTGTGTTTATGGGAAGCTGTATGTTAATTACTTTATTACTACAATTAATTTATTAAGAAATAATTTCTCCTATATTGTCATGAGGATGGGAAATCATTTTTTTAATCTTAACTGATTCACTCCAATGGAGTTCAGGAAGTTTGCACTGTAACTTCCAGTGGGTGGAGCCTAAGCATTTTGACAGAATCAAATTATGTCCTCACATTTCAAACAAATGTTCATATTTCTGGAACCATAGGGGTTATGAAAGAAGTATAAATGGTAAACTCTTTAGCACAAACTGTTTTTATAGTGGTAGCATTCTTTAGGTTCTAGGTCTTGAACTGAATTGTATAAATCATAGTAAACACAGTAACTATTACACTTGTAATATTTTGTAACCAACTTACAATATCTCAGCAACCACTCAAGTTACACACATACTGTCAACAACATGTTATTCATCTACCTGAGAGCTTTCATATGAGGCTGAGGTCTATTGGTGTTACTTGATTTTTGAGATATTTAGAAAAATGTAAAAATTACATCTATATAAATTAGTATCATAAAAACACCAGTTAATATCTATCTACCTGCACTAGACAGAGGTCAATTATAAATGTGGTCAAGTTTGCCATTCTGTCAGCTTTAAGATGAAATCTTTTAAAACCTTGTACATAACACGGTTCTGGAATTATTAATGCAAATATGAACAAGCAATATTTGATGCCCAGAGGTGTCAGTAGGAGTTAACTGCAGATGCACCTGGAAGCATCACTTTGATGTAATGAGTTAATATCAGACTCCTACCATTTTTAAAATAATGCACAAAAGTATGTAAAAATGAGGTATTTCTTCAGCTCTTCTGATCATTGGCAGCAAGGCAAACCCGACCATGAATCAAACCAAAAAGAGTGGAATGCCAATAGATACAGCAACTGAGGCAGGATAAGTCTCAGCCAAAACGTGATTGATTATAGCACAAAAAAAGTAAATGAGTTAAGTGCTTTCATCCATTAGAATGTAAGTGGACTTCATCAGAACTAAATAAACAAACAACCAGTTTAAATAAAAGAATCAAAAAGTCATGTGCCAAGAAATCATCCTATGAAGTTTTGGCAACAATCATATAAGTACTACATTTAATTATTGAAACTAATTAGTTAAAAGACACCACTGAAAAATATGTATAAATATATATATATAAATGCCTATACAAAAAAAAATCTTAAAAAGCTTAGCCTAATAATAGTTCTACAATAAAAATAAATACAGTTATTTAAAAATCTTAAAACTTATAAAATAGTTGTAAATACAAATGTGTGTATCTGATGCAGATCTATACCAAATGGCTCTTTAAACATTTTAACACAAACAATAAGCTCATAATTTAGCAGCCCTTAATTTAAGAACACTATTAATGGAAATGCTATCATTCAAACCTGGGGTTACTCCTGCATTGAACTGTAATTGCCACTGCAGCTTCCTATATTCAATTAATGCCTTCCATGGTCCTTCTTTTGGGTTCTAGGCTGCTTGCTCTAATACTGTAAACAAGCATATTGTGACCTGAGAACAGTACAGAGTGTTGTAAAGGACATTATTTTCATTCTTCTTCCTAATGTCATAATAATTAATGTTCATTTATATGCTTGGTCAATGATCTCTCTGTCTTCCCAGTATAAAAGGCATCACAGGATTCACATTTACTAATATAAATTACCCCTTAGATAAACAATTGCAGCCTTTTGGTAATCAATAAATTTGCCTCCAAAAGTAATATCACCTTTAGTAGAAATATGTTTATATTGTTTACAACCAACACATTTACTTGTACCAACTAGCTCTTCCACGGCATTTTTATTATTAATATTCCTCCCTTGTTCAAATTGATTCTTAAAATGTTATCCTCTTATATATAAAGAATGGGTGTTCAGCTATATTATTTATTAAATCCTCATCAAATTTAAAAATTAACCAGTTGCTCTTAATAATAACCTTTATTCAGGGACACTATGGAAAATATTTCATAGCCAAAGCTAAGTTGTTAAGACCATTACCTTGCTTGGAAAGTTTAGTTAGGGGGCAGTTTATGAGGCTAACAAGAATGATTTCAGAGGATGATACATTTAAATTAGAATGTGATTGTTTAACTAGGATGTTTCTTGATCATGGTTACTCAGAGAAACTGATTTATAACATTAGAGCTGAAGTTAAGAGAATGAGGCATTCTAGATTCAAAACACTGTTAGGTATTGAACCCGAAAAATAGGTGTTAATGTTTTGACACCCAAGCAAGGGTAGACTCCCCTATCCTAACTTCTTAGGTCCTATCTGTGAGCCAGTTGGCTATCCAGTGGGTGACAAGGGTTTTTACCGAATTTTGTGTGGTGTCTACAAAATCCCAAGTCAGGTACAGTGTTAATGCTATGGCCAAGTTAAGGTAGGCAGTATGCACTGTTTTGCCTTGTCCATTGCTTTAGTGACATTCTTGAAGAAGTCCACCACGTTTTGCCACCTGAACTCACTGAAATCAGAGAGTACAAACAGTTCAGACATCAGTTCAAACAATACCTGACTGAACAATGTAAGTGCACATGTCAGAAGACGGTCCATGTCACCTTACTTCCATGGTTGCATTATTACATGGTTTACTATCAAAATTGCGAACGGCACTACGTCGACTGTCATATAGTCGAACACGGAAGTTCGAAATCGGTAATGTCGAAGACAAAATAATCAATCTAGGAATGGTTTTAACATGGGTCGAGGTAGGTGTTCAGTATTATTCTGAACTACAAACATTTCCCCTACCTCGACCCATGTTAAAACCATTCCTAGATTGATTATTTTGTCTTCGACATTACCGATTTTGAACTTCCGTGTTCGACTATATGACAGTCGACGTATTGCCGTTTGCAATTTTGATAGTAAACCTATTACATTTATCTTAGAAAACCTTGGAGTCTGTCCAATGCTTAAATTCATACCCACATTTCCCAAACTGCTCTAACCATGACCTATTGTATAAGTGATATCCACTTCTGTCAGTATTAGCTCTTCTGTTTCAGGTGTCAGTATTCTACAGTTTCTACTCTCGTCACTGCTAAAATTTCCCTCCAATGCAATGTGAGACAGACTCAATCCAATCATAGCTTCCATGCTATTTAACTAAAGCTGGACATTCAACCCGATGCAAGACAAGTTAAGGCGAATCACAGCCCTCCTCTAATTTGGAGCCCCCATCCCTAGTAATCCTAATTGCATATAAGTCAGCATCGCACTAGATTGTATAAAAAAGAGCTCATCCGTCATCATTAATGAAAAATCTGTTTTTCAACTTATAAGTGGTCTCTGTGCTTTATTGAAAGAAGGTAACATAACATCAACATAAGATTACTGTACTACTGTTTTAGAGGCTCCAAGTGTGCTAGATCAGCAGGAAATATATATATATATATATATATATATATATATATATATATATATATTTTTTTTTTTTAATCTTTTTAAGGTCTGTGGCCTCCTAACCATCCTTTTCAGTTCTATCCATTTGGTATTTTTTCTTTTGCCCCTTTTTTCCTTTTAGCAAGCAGGAAGGGGTTGGATAAGTGAGACAAGACCCACGCCCTCAGGTAGTGCAACATTTCTGTTTGACTTTTAAACTGTTCTCATTAAGAGAAAATCCTGTTTTGCTTCTTTTCTTTCTCTCTCCCCTGCAGAACCCCCTTATTTTACCTACTTTTTCCCATCTTCCTCTTTAATCACAGTTACATCATAAGGCTTCTGTTTATTTACTACCCCTTTTATTTATTTGGCCAGTAAGTCTTTATGCAGCAGTTGTTTAGGTTCTGTTGTTTTGCATCTGCATTTTGGGCCTTTATATCTTTTGCTGTAGAACTTCCAGGGATTTAGTGTAGGAGGATTAAAAATATGCTTGACATTCATCATGAAGCCCAAAGTTTGATTCCCTCCATCTCCATTTATATACTGTGTGACTGTGATTAAGAAACTTGACTGAATCTGCAGCCACAGCCCCTCCCCTTGAAAATAGGCACACTAGCCCCCCCAAAAAGAGTTCTTTGTGTTTATATAAAGTTATCTATTGTATAAAGCACAGCTTTTCACCTTTTAGTTACAAACTCCTCTTCCTTACATATCAAATGTTTTATCCTTTCCACAGCTGTTTTTAATATGCCTTTCTTTCATGTCTAAAACATCTTGAGTTATGAACATAACATTCTATGCCTCAAATGTATCACTTCAGTAAAAGAAAAAAATGTTTAGTAAATGTCAGAATGATATATTTTTAACATAATTTTCCTTTTCCACTTGACTTCTCACAAATTAATTCTCAACAAAAATAAAAAAATAAGTCCTTCAGTGAAGTACTGTGTATATTCTAACATAACTGAATACCATCTTTTAACGTGATCTAAAAAGAAGAAAAAGGTTACAGATTTTAAACCATCATTATAAACATTGTGAACCTTGAAGTCATTTAAGCTATATATATATATATATATATATATATATATATAAAATCTGTTATTCTTTTTTTATTTAACCCAAAAACCATTGAAAATCATCTTTTGTAAACTGATGAAATCTATACCCTGTCCTCTTCTATGTGTAAGAGATGTGACTAGCTAGTGATAAGAAGATTATCTTACTGTTGAAACTCTTCAAAAACTAGCTATACCTCCGACCAATTAGGCTAGTACTTATTCCACTCTGGAAACTCTAGAAACTGCGCAACCAGGCAGGTAGCTTAGCATTTGGCTTTATTTTAAACTTAGACTGCAAAAAGTCTTTCGTTCTGGCCCAAGAAAATTCCTCATTTGTGTCATCTTGTGTATAGTCTGCCCAGTAATTACAACGGCATCAAAAAATAACCTCTGATTACTGTTATCTCTAAATAACATCTGATTCATACCCTGTCCCGCAAAAGAGAGCACTATTACTCCATTTTTGCTAAAATCATATTGCTGTTTGTGTAGCTAAGAACCACACTTTTAGTAACGGGCCTAGTTCTTAATCTTACCAAAACCTAAACTCATTTCCCTTCCTAACCAACAGACTACATGACGTTATACCAGTATACAGTAATTCACCCTTGTGTACATTTTCCTAGTACTTGTTGAACAGTTATTTTGACACTTTTTAAATTGACTGTAAAATATCTAACTTCTTTGTACTTTTACTCCATACCTAATGCTTCTCTATTGTGTGTATTGCTTGCTTTTGTATAATATTATTTGCCAATTGTCCCAGGTCAAGGCTGAAAAGAGTCTGTCGAACAGCCCACCTACCCAGTTAAAATTCATAAATAAATAAATAAACCCCAAACAACCTAAGATCCCTCACAAGATAAACCACCAACCTACAGCCACCCACCCAAGACAGCACTCCACCAAACTCCCTTTCTTCATGCTCACCTCTAAAATTGGTCATCCATTCCACTTCATTTAAAAAGCATTCCCATATTTCCTTAGTTTCTCTCTGAATTAAAAGTTTTCTTATTCAAACAGTACAGTGTAAAATGCTTCACAAATAATGCAGTCACCTAAACTCTCTTTCCCCTCCAAAATTAATTCCTCCTCAACTAGCCTTTTTTTTTTATCTCTGCTTCTTATAAGTGTAGACATACACAAGCTCTGCTCTCTTACCCACTCCTAGATTTTGCCCTGTTAACTTCCATTCTTTCTTTTCCCTCTGCTCCATCTAATGTCTTTCTTCACACTTCCTAACATTTGTATGCATTGTATATAGGAGTCACAGGGCAATGCCCCTTTTTTCTAACTTCTAATTATCACTGCACATAGTCTCTGCATTTGTTTCAAACAAGGTTCTCCTATACTGCTTTGTCAGCATTGTTTGTTTTTATTAGTGTACCACTCGTTGTATCAGATCATGTGTAACCCATCACTAGGCCTGAAATTTCTCCAACTGAATCAGTGCTCTACTTCAGTCAGCAAATAAAAATAAAATAATCAAATCTTTTACAAAATTAAGCCACATAGGATTTGTTAAGGCCATCTGTTATATCACCAGCGTAACAGCTGCTGCTGCTTGTGTGTGTGTGTGTGTGTGTGTGTGTGTGTGTGTGTGTGTATGTGTATGACAAACTATTTATTTTCTGCAGCTGTAACCATAAACAAAAGGCCTTAGCAGCATCACTGTCATTTGCCAGTGTTTCACTGCTTTTGTGTAGATTTAATCTCCACCATATTCTCCATTAGTCCAGTGTCCACTAGATGTATTCTTCTAGCAGTCTACCGTGATAGCTTTTGCAATATTCTTGTCTCCAATTTTGCCTATACCATTTTCAAATTTGATGGCAGAAACAGGCACCCATGAGACAGCTAGTGAATATACACACAGCTTTCTTAAATGTTAACAACCAATAAAGAAGACAGAACCACATATGCTTGCATGCATGCTTCTTAGCCTTTTAGGATACTTCAAGCTAAACTGCACTATACGTTTTATATCCCTTACTTTTAGTTAAGTGCTTATTTATACAGGGAATATTTAGTACTCTCTACTGTGCTATAGTATCTCATGATATATGCAATCATGTGATTTGTACCTGCATGGAAAAACAGCACAATGCAATGAACAATTTGCAGTAAGAATTTGTAGTAACTCGATAGCAATATAAATCGATTCTTTCTCTAGAACATTTTACAAAGTCATTCCATTTGGATGACTTTTTAGTGGGTTTTTTTTTCCTAAATCTAGATACTTCAGTATTTCTAGTGGTATTTGGAGTCATGATTAATTTAGTGTCTTCATGTGAATAAGATATCATAGTGTTTGATTCAAGGTCATGATCAATGTTAGTGTACATTCTTGTAATATATTTTTTTCTCAGGCACTAGTGTCACTTCCTCTCAACTCATTCCCTCCAGTGGAGCTCTGGAAGTTTGCAGTGTACCTTCCAATGGGTGGAGCTTAATCTTTTGATAGCATCACATTATCTCTTCACATTTCAAACTATTTTTCATTTCTCTGGAAACATAAGTTTTTCTAAAGAAGTGTAAATGGCAAACTCCAGTACAATTTTTTTTTATAGTGGTAGTGTTCTTTAGGTTCTAGGTTTTAAACTGGATTTTATAAGTCACAGTAAACACTGCTACTACTGAATTTATAATGTTTTGTAAACAACTTAGAATATTTCCGCAGGCAATCAATTAACACACATACTGCCAACAGCATAGTGTTTTTATCCATCTGAGAGTTTTGATATGAGGCTAAGCAGTTTTGTCTTTGCTACTTGGTTGTTGAGAATATTTAGAAAAGCATGAAATTAATGGCAATGTAAATAAATATATGAACAGCAATTAATATCTCTTTACCTGCACTAGACAGAAGTCAAGTATAAATGCGGTTGTGTTTGCCATGGTGAAAGCTTTAAGATAAAACATTTTAATTGTTTTTATGTAGCATTGTTTTAGAGGCTCCAAGTGTGCTAGATCAGCAGGAAATATATATATATATATATATATATATATATATATATATTTTTTTTTTTTTTTAATTTTTTTAAGATCTGTGGCCTTCTACCCATCCTTTTCAGTTCTATCCATTTGGTATTTTTTCTTTTGCACTTTTTTTTCCTTTTAGCAAGCAGGAAGGGGTTGGATAAGTGAGACCCACGCCCTCAGGTAGAGTAACATTTCTGTTTGACTTTAAACTGTTCTCATTAAGAGAAAATCCTCTTTTGCTTCTTTTCTTTCTCTCTCCCCTGCAGAACCCCCTTATTTTACCTACTTTTTCCCATCTTCCTCTTTAATCACAGTTACATCATAAGTCTTCTGTTTATTTACTACCCCTTTTTATTTATTTGGCCAGTAAGTCTTTATGCAGCTGTTGTTTAGGTTCTGTTGTTTTGCATCTGCATTTTGGGCCTTTATATCTTTTGCTGTAGAACTTCCATGGATTTAGTGTAGGAGGATTAAAAATATGCTTGACATTCATCATGAAGCCCAAAGTTTGATTCCCTCCATCTCCATTTATATACTGTGTGACTGTGATTAAGAAACTTGACTGAATCTGCAGCCACAGCCTCTCCCCTTGAAAATAGGCACACTAGCCCCAAAAAAGAGTTATTTGTGTTTATATAAAGTTATCTATCGTATAAAGCACAGCTTTTCACCTCTTAGTTTGCCATTTACACTTCTTTAGAAATACCTATGGTTCCAGAGAAATGAAAACATGTTTGAAATGTAAAGAGATAATGTGATGCTATCAAAAGATTAAGCTCCACCTCTTCCTTACATATCAAATGTTTTATCCTTTCCACAGCTGTTTTAATATGCCTTTCTTTCATGTCTAAAACATCTTGAGTTATGAACATAACATTCTATGCCTCAAATGTATCACTTCAGTAAAAGAAAAAAATGTTTAGTAAATGTCAGAATGATATATTTTTAACATAATTTTCCTTTTCCACTTGACTTCTCACAAATTAATCCTCAACAAAAATAAAAAAAATAAGTCCTTCAGTGAAGTACTGTGTATATTCTAACATAACTGAATACCATTTTTTAACGTGACCTAAAAAGAAGAAAAAGGTTACAGATTTTAAACCATCATTATAAACATTTTGAACCTTGAAGTCATTTAAGCTATATACATATAATGTTATTCGTTTTTATTTAACCCAAAAACCATTGAAAATCATCTTTTGTAAACTGATGAAATCTATACCCTGTCCTCTTCTACGTGTAAGAGATGTGACTAGCTAGTGATAAGAAGATTATCTTACTGTTGAAACTCCTCAAAAACTAGCTATACCTCCGACCAATTATGCTAGTACTTATTCCACTCTGGAAACTATAGAAACTGTGCAACCAGCAGGTAGCTTAGCATTTGGCTTTATTTTAAACTTAGACTGCAAAAAGTCTTTTGTTCTGGCCCAAGAAAATTCCTCATTTGTGTCATCTTGTGTATGGTCTGCCCAACAATTACAACGGCATCAAAAAATAACCTCTGATTACTGCTATCTCTAATTAACATCTGAGTCATACCCTGTCCCGCAAAAGAGTGCACTATTACTCCATTCTTGCTAAGGCCATATTGCTGTCTGTGTAGCTAAGAACCACACTTTTAGTAACGGGCCTAGTTCTTAATCTTACCAAAACCTAAACTCATTTCCCTTCCTAACCAACAGACTACATGACGTTATACCAGTATACAGTAATTCACCCTTGTGTACATTTTCCTAGTACTTGTTGAACAGTTATATTGACACTTTTTAAATTGACTGTAAAATATCTAACTTCTTTGTACTTTTACTCTTACCTAATGCTTCTCTATTGTGTGTATTGCTTGCTTTTGTATAATATTATTTGCCAGTTGTCCCAGGTCAAGGCTGAAAAGAGTCTGTCGAACAGCCCACCTACTCAGTTAAAATTCAGAAATAAATAAACCCCAAACAACCTAAGATCCCTCACAAGATAAACCACCAACCTACAGCCACCCACCCAAGACAGCACTCCACCAAACTCCCTTTCTTCATGCTCACCTCTAAAATTGGTCATCCATTCCGCTTCATTTAAAAAGCATTCCCATATTTCCTTAGTTTCTCTCTGAATTAAAAGTCTTCTTATTCAAACAGTACAGTGTAAAATGCTTCACAAATAATGCAGTCACCCAAACTCTCTTTCCCCTCCAAAATTAATTCCTCCTCAACTAGCCTTTTTTATCTCTGCTTCTTATAAATGTAGACATACACAAGCTCTGCTCTCTCACCCACTCCCACATTTTGTCCTGTTAACTTCCATTCATTCTTTTCTCTCTGCGCCATCTAATGTCTTTCTTCACACTTCCTAACATTTGTATGTATTGTATATAGGAGTCACAGGGCAATGCCCCTTTTTTCTAACTTCTAATTATCACTGTACATAGTCTCTGCATTTGTTTCAAGCAAGGTTCTCCTATACTGCTTTGTCAGCATTGTATGTTTTTATTACTGTGTACCACTCGTATCAGATCATGTGTAACCCATCACTAGGCCTGAAATTTCTCCAGCTGAATCAGTGCTCTACTTCAGTCAGCAAATAAAAATAAAATAATCAAATCTTTTACAAAAGTAAGCCACATAGGATCTGTTAAGGCCATCTGTTATATCACCAGCATCACAGCTGCTGCTGCTTATGTATGTGTGTGTGTGTGTGTGTGTGTGTGTGTGTGTGTGTGTGTGTGTGTGTGAATGACAAACTATTTATTTTCTGCAGCAGTAACCAGAAACAAAAGGCCTTAGCAGCATCACTGTCATTTGCCAGTGTTTCACTGCTTTTGTGTAGATTTAATCTCCACCATATTCTCCATTAGTCCAGTGTCCACTAGATGTCTTCTTCTAGCAGTCTACCGTGATAGCCTTTGCGGTATTCTTGTGTCCAGTTTTGCCTATACCATTTTCAAACTTGATGGCAGAAACAGGCACCCATGAGACAGCTAGTGAGCATACACACAGCTTTCTTAAATGTTAACAACCAATAAAGAAGACAGAACCACATATGATGCTTGCATGCATGCTTCTTAGCCTTTTGGGATACTTCAAGCTAAACTGCACTATATGTTTTATATCCCTTACTTTTAGTCAAGTGCTTATTTATACAGGGAATATTTAGTACTCTCTACTGTGCTATAGTATCTCATGATATATGCAATCATGTGATTTGTACCTGCATGCCAAAATAGCACAATGTAATGAACAATTTGCAGTAAGAATTTGTAGTAACTCGATAGCAGCAATATAAATCGATTCTTGCTCTAGAACATTTTACAAAGTCATTCCATTTGGATGACTTTTTAGTGTTTTTTTTTTTCTAAATCTAGATACTTCAGTATTTCTAGTGGTATTTGGAGTCATGATTAATTTAGTGTCTTCATGTGAATAAGATAGCATAGTGTTTGATTCAAGGTCATGATCAATGTTAGTGTACATTCTTGTAATATATTTTTTTCTCAGGCACTAGTGTCACTTCCTCTCAACTCATTCCCTCCAGTGGAGCTCTGGAAGTTTGCAGTGTAACTTCCAATGGGTGGAGCTTAATCTTTTGATAGCATCACATTATCTCTTCACATTTCAAACTATTTTTCATTTCTCTGGAACCATAGGTGTTTCTAAAGAAGTGTAAATGGCAAACTCCAGCACAGACTTTTTTTTATAGTGGTAGTGTTCTTTAGGTTCTAGGTTTTAAACTGGATTTTATAAGTCACAGTAAACACTGCTACTACTGAATGTATAATGGTTTGTAAACAACTTAAAATATTTCCGCAGACATTCACGTAACACACATACTGCCAAAAGCATTGTGTTTATCCAACTGAGAGTTTTGATATGAGGCTAAGCAGTTTTGTCTTTGCTGCGTGGTTGTTGAGGATATTTAGAAAAGCATGAAATTAATGGCAATGTAAATAAATGTATGAACAGCAATTAATATCTCTTTACCTGCACTAGACAGAAGTCAAGTATAAATGCGGTTGTGTTTGCCATTGTGAAAGCTTTAAGATAAAACATTTTAATTGTTTGTATGTAGCATGGTTTTAAAATTATTAATGAAAATATGAACAAACAATATTTTATGCCTAGAGACGTCAGTAGGATGCAACTACAAAAGAACCTACAGACATCACCTGGCTGTAATGAGTTCAGTAGGATTTCTTTCAGACATCTCACTATTCTGGATTGAGAACACTTCAGTCCTGGGTAAATGCATGCAGTTACATCTAAATCTCACACCACCTTTAGTCTGTCTCAACCACTTAAGACATTAGTGTATTGGTTTCAACAGCTTCCTATTACTCCAAAGACTTATCATCTGTATTCTGTATTCCTACTATCTGTCTTGTCATCTGGGTAGACAGTGTTTTAGCTAATCTTTCAGAGAGCATTTTTTGTTTTATCTGACCTTTCTTCCAGCCCTACTGAACAAATAATTTTAATTATTTAACTAATAAGCAACACAGATGAGATATACTTGTCTGCCCTTGAATTGAAACTGATCAACAGCTACTTTATCCAGCAGTCTGTGCTATTTTCTGAGGCATCATAGCGTCCTTAATGTCACTTTGGGAAAAACATTGCAGATCTGATAATTATTTACAAGTTCTGCATGATGAGCCATACTAGATTACGACATAATGCCACATGCCCTTTCTTTAAATCTGACAACGCTCAGGTATACTCCATGCATTCTCACCAGCGCTTAGCTATTCATTTGGCTTAGCAGTCACTATGGTTGATTTAAACTGTCCTTATGACTCACAGTTTTCATCAGTGAAAGTGTAGTATGCTTGTACAGGTAATGGAATATTTTCATTTTCACCTGACAGTCCTACAGTACAATATTTTTAAGCATTTGCAGTTTCATCTCTTGTTCAGTATGGTATGTAAAGTCCTGTGGTCTGCTTTTTTTTTTTTTTGACATCAGACAATATTGGATGATTAACATGACTTGTAATTCACAATGGAAGGGAATTGCTTTGCTTTCCTTAAGATATGCTCAGTCTAGATAATGTTTCAGCAATATGCATTTCCTTGCCAGGCATATATACAGGGTCTATTCCTACTCCAAGATCGCACTACAGTGAGGAAAGGGCAAATATTCCAATCTTCACTGTACTGCAATCCCAAAATACCACTTTCAAGTTTCTGGTTATTCACTCATGTGAGCATTCGAGAGTTTGCGTTTTTATCTTTCTGAAGTAGATCCTATATACACTAGTCAAGTCAAAGTGTTGTTATGATTTTCACCTCCTCTGAAATCGCAGGGCTGCTTTGTATTGAGAAATATGCTGTGCACTGGATTTTGGTCATAGTCAATAACAACTGGTGTGCCATAAATTGAGTCGTAATATTTGTCTTGTCCATACACTGTACCCATCAGTTTCCCTTCAGTCTGAATATACTTCTCCTTTCGGCTTTTCCCGTCAGGGTTCGCCACAGTGGAACAACATTCCACAGAATGATTGGCAGTGGAGTTTTATGGTGTCGAATTGCTAGCCCAGTGCCTACTTCACAATGGAAGATGCTTTCCTTGAGATATGCTGTACATTATGTTCCCAATTTCTACAGAAGGCACACACACGCACACACTCACACCCAGGGCCAATTTAGACCCAGGGCCAATTTAGAGCGTCTAGTCCACTGGCAGCCTGTATTTGGGATGGGGGAGGAAACTGGAGCACCTAGAGGAAACCCACATGACCACAGGGAGGACATGCAGACTCTGCACAAAAGGCACCCCAGCTGAGATTCGAACTGGAGAGCCACTTGCTATTAGGCAGTAGTGCTAACAGCTGCACCACCGTAGCCACCCTTCAGTATGAATATACTGAATCTGTAAATTAATCACTGCTCTGGAGCTGTAGTGATCAGGTTGTCCTTCTTGTAACAGTACCGCTTCAATGCAAGACTGATTGAAATCAGTAGATATAGGATGATGTACGTGACTTCTTCACAGTGGAAGATAATTTCCTTGCTTTCCTTCAGATATGCTATACATAAAGTTTCAGCAATGTGTGTTTCCTTGCTAGGTATATATACCTGAAATCATTCTGTAATAGTACTGGTTTGGTCACATTTAATGTCAACAATTCAGCCACATTTTTTTAGAGGGGACTTCCCTTTTGTGGCTGCTGTCAGTGTCAAAGAATGCCTTTTTGAGCAACTTCCCCATTGGCAATGAGACATCAGACAGATTTGGAAAGAATTTTGATAGGTATTGCACCATAGCCAGAAATCTCAGTAAAGCATGTTAATCAGAAGGACAGACCATCTAAACCACTGCCCTTAGTTTTTCCAAATCTGGTTCAATGTATTGGCTAGTTAACACATGTCCACTGCACATTCTTGTGATTAGAATAAGCTAACAATGAAGCTTCATACTGTGAGTGTCCTTAATAAGCTCAGTTATGACATTGCATTCTGCTCTAATATAAATCTTAATTACAATAAGTCTCCCATTAATTGACAGTTTGTTAGTTCAATGATTTTCACAAGGACAACACTGTTGAGATCGATACCCAGTGAAGAAGCAGTCCACAGTCATAACATGCGTGTTATTTCCCAGTAGTGTCTGCTGTCTCAGGCATTATTGCTTACTTATAAACATTAGAGGTAGATATTTATTTCCCAATGTTTTTGGAATGTGGATAGAAATAACTGGAAAACTATATCTGCATCTATAAATGGAGAGGTAACCAATTTATATGAAATACATAACAATGAACTTCTAATAGAAAAAAATGACTTCCCCTGTTGTGAGGGGTTGCAACTTCACTTGCTTCATTCCAGATGCATGTTACAAAGGCTTTACCAAAATCCTGCTTTGCAAAAGTTTGGACTTGTAAGTAACAGTGTGTTAACTGATTGTTGTGCTGCTCTTATATGTTTTCAGTTCTTGATTATAGTATTTTATGTAGTCTGATGTTCTGCACTTTTGAGAATATCTTTCACAGATTTATCTTTCCATAATATGTTTTCTGTTCAATTTATCTGAAAGTGCGTTATTTATAGCCGAGTAGGCATACATTGTACCATTTGTAACAATATTATTTTTCTTTATTCTTCAATGTTCAAAACTAAGAAAAAGTAACATTTATCCATGAACCAGTGTACTCATTTCTGTACAGACATTTGGAGACATTATGTTTAACACCACAGAAATGCATATAGTCCCATACTTTTTCTATTTTTTTGTACAGAACAAAATCAAGCTCTAAATGCATTGCGGTGGTGTATTGAAGACAGAAAATCCAGACACTGCAGCAGAAGTTTTATACCACATGAACAAGGAGAGGAGAGAATGTTTACATCTCACATTTTCAAGAATGAACTGCACTTCAGAAAGTATGTCAGTAATAAGTACTTATTGTAGAATGACTGCCTAAAGTAAAAAATGTTTCATAGTTCCCAGAACAGAAATAAAGGTCAAATAAACTCTAATGTTAGTATTGACAAATCAATGATGTAGTCATTAACTTAAGTAAAATGATATGGAGATATTCACAGAATTAAACCTGATCTTATTTCTTTGTGGTTAGTCCACTCAAAGTTATTTTACTGCAAATGGCTATTATATTGTCTATTGGAAATTTAATGTTGTCTGACTATAGTGTGTCAGTTGTAAGTGTTCATGGTTATTATTTTTTTTTTTTATTATTACTTGGGCTGACCCAGAAAAAGGTACATTTAGAAATGTTCTTTTCCCAGTTGCTGAATGAAAATAAATAAATAAATAAAACATGGCATCTTGATGATATCACTAAGTTACATTATTTTGATCTACATATTTACTCAGAAATCAGTATGCATATTAATAGTTTATATATAGACAGACATGCAGTAGACTTGTGCACTTATACACAGAGGTACGCAGACAAACTCATGCACACACACATACACGCACTCGTGTAAAATGCAGATCACAGGTCATGAGCACTTACTGCATCTCATTGGTGTTTTTTTTTTTTTTTTTGGGCCTAGACGGTAAAGAATTTTCTGACTGTAGAAACATTAAGATTGTTCAGAAAACTCTTTCTGCATAAAGTGACTATTGTTCAGTCTTATGCAGTGAAAGACCCACGATGTACAAAGCCACATTCTCTAAAAGTAACAATCTGATGTTGTCAGTCTTCATTTTATCCTTGACAGATGGGTTTGGTTCTGATATCGGAACTGACTCGGCTGTTACAACAGCTCGTGCCAGCCAGAAACTCTCGAGCTTCACCTCTTCCCAGAATCCCTCTCTCTCAATTACCTCAGATCTCGTTTCCCACTTTCCGAAACGGTTGCGTCTAGCTACTACTCTTGAGCGTTATTAGGCTTAGGTAAACTTTTAGTCTTTTTCTTACAGTTTCTGCTTCTTTTCCCTTAATCTTTCTTTTTACATTTAGTGTATTCCTCAAGTACCATCTTTGATGTGTTTTCCCTTTACACTTTTGTGTATTTCCAACTGTCATTGTTGATAGTTCCCTCCCTTTCTCTTTCATAATTTTTCCCATCCCTGTACTCGCTTGTATACTTCTACGACTATCATTGCTGATAGTCCCTTTCCACATTTCTTTGCTTTAAATATATGTAAAAATATATTAAAAATAATATTCTTTCTGTTATCACTTTCTTTTTCTTTGCAATGATATTTTTCAGTAGCTATTTTTCTAGCCTCTTTACTAGATTTGACATGGCTGAATAAGGTAAGGGCCCCTCTGGTTTCAAAAACTGCCAGAAGTGCGGCCATAAAATTCCCTCATCAGATTTAAACTCTTTATCTGTTTATTGTCTTGGCCCCCTACACTTACAAGAAGACTGCAGCATTTGTCACGCTTTTAGCCACCAAGCTCTTGTGGAAAGGCGTAATAAGCTTATCTTAAAAGGACTACTTCCTTCAGCTTTTGGGGAAGCCTTATCATCTGCAGATAATGCAAAGACAGACGTCTCATCTCCTTCATCCTTGTCTTCTCTGGAAAAGCAAGAAAAGAAGTCTCTCGGTTTCTATCTCCCCATCGGTTCCAAAAGCTAAGAAATTGAGAACCTTGGTTCTGTAAGTTCCCTCAGAACTGCAGGCTTCTGCTGCTGACACTCCGGTACAGACATCTGTTCTGGCACCGATTGTCATTTCGAACCCTTCAACGTTGAAGGCCATGATACAGGACGTTAATACTGTCTCACCTGCTAAGATTACTTTGCCCAGAACTATGTACTCACCTTCAATTGATCCTTTTGTTGAGGAGTTTCCAGAAGTTTTGTGCAAGAGACCTAAGTCCCCTTCTATCTCATCAGCCCGCTACACCAAAAGTCTTTTGGAACTCAACGTGGAGAGGCTAGTTAATAAAATGTTATGGGCTAGAGGGCTTTCAGGCCCCCCTTTGGCTCCAACCCCTTTGGGCCTTGGTACCGAAACTTCGTTTACACCACTAACTATTCCTCCTCTAACCTCCTTGGAGATCTTAGAGTCCTCTGTTCCAGATCTCCCGGTGCTGACTGCTCTGGCTCGGAGCCAGTAGTTACCCTGAGCTGATTGGTTATTTCTGAATCGGAGACCTCCTGGAGCCATAGCTACCCTGTCGGTTCCAGGGGGCAGGTGTCTACTCCAGGTTTTTCAGAGCTGTCCCTGCTCCTTGGAGCTTTGGCTCGAGCTAGTTCGGCTTTAGTTTCGGTCTTGAGGGTCGGTTCTTTGGAGCAGGGAGTGACCCCATTTCCAAGGCAGTCTTTCTCAGTTTGGGGGTCCATTCCCTGTTCTGGAGGGCCAGCCTTTGAGGCTATGTATAGGGCCCTTTCTCTTGCAGAGACTCAGTCAGCGTTTTCCCCTTCGGAACAGGTACTCCCTCCCTCTAGTTCAGTTATTCCTCCTGCCCCTCCACTGGGACAGTGAGTGCTGAAACGTCATGTATCATAGGCTTAGGTACTGTCATCTTCTGATACCTCCCCAGATTATCCCCCCTGAGAAGGTCTCTCAGAAAAAGAAGTGAAAGAGGAAGCACTTGGTTCCTCCCAGGAATCAGTCACCAAGGACACAGATTTCAATGAGGGGGAAGGGTCCACACGGTCACCTCCTGGAGATGTCTCATTAAAGCATAAAAAGAGAAAATGCGTACAACACATTATTTGTACAAAAAAACCCAGCTCATATAGGTGTTGTTCCAGGGGCCAGTGCTTTCACTTCATATTCCTCAGATTTGCCTGCAAAGAAAACAAGATTAACATGAAAAGAAAGTCAGGATTTAGTAGTGATAGTCAGTCTGCGCCGCAGGCATGATGGGCTTAATCCTAAAAACTTAAAAAACAGGGAGCTGTGGACGTGTTGTCTTTATGCTAGGAAAATGGCGAGCTTTTTTCACCGTAGTACAAGAAACTAATTACCTTGTACCTATCTTAATTACTTATCTGAGCTGAAAACTGACATGTTTAGGAAGCAAGACAGGCATTCAGTGATGCATTTCAATATTTAATGAAGCATAGAGTTATGACCAATGACAGATAACAGATAAATGAATCAAATAAGTACCGCAAACCAAGGAGCTATAATAGACATGGTGGGCTTGTTTCAGAACCAAGGTGCTGATCTGGTGTTCTCTATTTGTTAGAGAAATGGCACGCTTTTCCTATTGGGCATCCAGGAAAAAATATATATAAATATATATTCAGAATAGTACATGACTTTTCCTGACTCCTGGGTTTACCACTAAAACCTGATACACCATCAAACAGCATATATGAAGATACGTAAGTAAACAATGAGAACAATGAGAAAAAATTAGAAAAAATCCATCTGTCAACTAATCCATACTGTCACATAGTAATTGCACATGGCTGTACACATTTAAGGCTGAGGATTGCCTATAACAACCTCTACAGTCCACTAATCCATACTGTCACATAGTAAATGCACATGGCTGTACACATTTATGGCTGAGGATTGTCTATAACAACCTCTGCAGTGTTTGAAAACTGTTGGCCTTGTAATGTGGACAATGGGACATATAGGTCCTCAATATAATGATGTAGCAAAACTCACACTGCAATGGATCCTGTCAGTACACAATCACCCCAACACCCACACAGGATATTGGTGACACACACACAAACGCACACTTATCTAAGTTTCAACCCCCTACCTGACTATGTATTGCTAGTACAGTGTTATGCAGTTACGGCACGCGCCACAGAGCGTACATGTTGAAGAGCTGTCCAAAGTATCTTTGAAGGTGAGTGACATCAGCAGCTGTGCTAAAGGAGGGATAAGGGAAGTGTAATATATGTGAATATCCACAAAAGCAGATGTCAACGGAGACACACACATACTCTGGCAGGGGAAACACAGACATTATCACAGTTGTCAGGATCAGGATTAGAACCCCTACCTAACTAATTTGCTACACTACAGTGTTACGCAGATATCACAAGCACCACAGAGCTTATAATGCTGATACATGGCCAAATGGTTATTTCAAGGTGAATGACATCAGCAGGCATGCTAAAGTAGGGCAATGGGAGGTGTAGTGATTGTGAATGGCTTCAAAATCATTAATTTACACACACAGACACACACACACACACACACACACACACACACACACACACACACACACACACACACACACACACACACACACACACACACACACACAGACACAGACACTTGCCAGTACTGAGATGCATAGGTTCATTGCTTCACAGGTGTGTAGTAGGTGAGTGGGCCTGATGGCTGTACAAGGCTAGGCAAAGGGAATACCTTGGCATCAGGCCGCATGACAGTAGTCTCCAGTGTGGCTCAGGGGTGTAGTCCGTGGAGTGGTCTCCACAGGTGGGTATTGCATTCACCATCCACTCATCTGGGTAACTATTGTGGGTGGCCAGTCATGTGCACTGCTTCCCATGTATGTGATCTATATTCCATAACATAGACAGTGTCTGGGTTGTGGACATGTCCCACATGCATGTTCTTTGATGTGTGGAAGTGTACTTGAGATCTCTGGGGCATGTTGCATATATAGATTGTTATCTTCTGATGTAGCATTACTGACCTCATTTGGGGAGACCTGGCTATGGAACTGAGGTCATGCTTGCACCTACATTGACAGCATGATACAGGTATTCAGTGAAGTTAGTGGCATGTGTCCATACAGGGCTTGTGTATAAGGCATGGTATTCCCTTTGTGGGTTACATTTGCAGAGTCTACAGTTGTTACAGGCATCCAGTGGGGAACATAGCAAAAGAACCACTGTAAGCATTTATTTGCCTACTGTAGGGATGGAACAGGGTGCCATGTCCTTTTACTGCTGGATAACATACACTCAATCAGGAGATGTTACACGTCACAGTACTTTCTGATGTCAGTGGCACTGTTTGGTCAACAGGCATGTAGTCAACTGCAATCACACCATGGTTACTATCTGTGAGGCAATATGCAGGGAACGACCAATATAGTGGTTGTTGCCTAGCCAAGTGTGTTTGTTTATGAGGCATGGGTGGAGAGTGTTCTCTGAGTAATACAAGGGTTGCCTATATTATTCACTGATCCATAATGTCACATGTAGGGCTATGGATTGTCTACACCAGCCTCTCTGGTGTTTGACATCTGTTGTCCTTGTAAGGTGGACATTGTGACATATACTAGGTCCTCAATATAATAATTTATCAAAACCCACCCCACAATGCATCCTGTTATTAAAGGATCACAACAACTTCCACACAGGATACTGATAACAGATTACATACACACGTACACATACACAATTACCAGTATTGGGATTCAGATCCCTACCTAGCTATGTATTGCTATTACAGTGTACCACATTTCTTGCATGCTCCATGGAGCTTATAGGATAGATGTTGTCCCAAGCTACTTCTAAGGTGAGGAACATCACCATCCCTTGTAAATACTGGCACTGGGTGATGTAGTGGGTGAGAGATCCCAAAAGTAATTTTATCCTAAAGGCACATTTGCATTTGCCAGGGGTGAGGTTCAAACCTCTATCTAACAATCTTTACAGACCATTCAGTTACACATTTACCACATGCACCACTGACATAACATGGTTTATGATTGGCAATTGGTACTTGTAAGGTGGATGATAGCTGCAGGACTGCTAAAGTCAGGCTGTGAGATGTGTACTGGCTGAAAATGGGGCCACAATCTTTGAAGTCATACATACATATGTACACACACAAACAATTGTCACAGATAAGATTCAAACCCATCCCTGTGTAGTTACTGCTACTACATTGTTCTGCATTTATGGCACACACCACAGAGTTTATACAGCTGGCCCTTTTCCACAGGGGTTTTTCAAGGTCACTGACATCAGCAGGCTTGCTAAAGCTGGGCAATGGGAGGTGTAGTGACTGTGAATGGCCTCAAAATCATTAACATCTACACACATAAACACACACACACACACACACACACACACACACACACACACACACACAGAGTTTCACAATTGCCATGCCTGGGATTAGAACTCCTACCTAACTTGTATGTTACACTATAGCGTTGTACAGTTATTGCATGTGCCACTGAAGTTATAGAGCTGGTCTTTGTCCAAAGGGGTATTTCAAGGTGACTGACATCAGCAGCCTTGCTAAAGTAGAGGAATGGGAGGTGTACTCACTGTGAATGGCCTCAAAATCAATAATCTCTATACACACGCGCGCACACACACACACACACACACACACACACACACACACACACACACACACACACACACACATACACATACACACAGTTTGCATGTCTGGGATTAGAACTCCTACCTAACTAGTATGTTACATTATAGCATTATACAGTTAATGCACACTCCACTGAGCTTATAGGGGTGGCCCTTGTCCAAAAGGGTATTTCAAGGTGACTGACATCAGTAGGCTTGCTAAAGTAAGGCAATGGGAGGTGTAGTGACTGTGAATGGCCTCAGAATCATTAATCGCTACACACATATATAGAATTTCACAGTTGCCATGTCTGGGATTAGAACTTCTACCTAATATGTTACACAATAGCATTTTACAGGTATCGCATGTGCCACAGAGCTTATAGGGCTGACCCTTGTCCAAAGGGGTATTTCAAGGTGACTGACATCAGCAGGCTTGCTAAAGTAGGGCAATGGGAGGTGTAGTGACTGTGAATGGCCTCAAAATTATTAATCTCCACACACACACACACAGAGTTTCATACTTGACATGTCTGGGATTAGAACTCCTACCTAACTTGTATGTTACAGTATAGAATTACACAGTTATCAAACACGCCACAGAGCTTATATGGGTGGCCCTTATCCAAAGGGCTATTTCAAGTGACTGACATCAGCATGAGTCCTAACATGGGCAATGGGAAGTGCAGTGTGTGTGAATGGGCCATAAACCATTTCTCTGGAAACACACACACACACAACACTCAGTCACACACCACTTTACATTTGACAGGACTGGGTATACAAATCCTAGATGAATACTTATTTGTACTATCATGTTACACATTTTATCACAAGCACCACAGACACTATAGGGCTGAGGGCTACCAAAAGCAAATGTCTACCGTGATTGACATTGGCACATCATGTGATATTGGCCAATTGGATGTGTGGATGGTGGGACAGATCTCATGATGGCAAACTCTGTGTCACTGTCTGCCTCTCTCTTCCCCACATCTGTGTGTGTGTGTGTATGTTTGACCAATTATAGTGTGTTGGCCTTGGATATGTGTGAGTATTCCTATCCAGTGTGTGTGCAAAGCATGATTGGTGTGCAATGTGGTGTGTTTGCACAGACATCTGCGACTGACAGATATTTATAGTCCACTGTTGTTGTCAGACATGGGCTTCATTTCTCTAAATGTAGGAGCATGCCCGGTATGATCTTCTATACTGAGTGTGTGACTCCATTCCAGGTAGGTTGTACTCCAGTGCAGGATTTTGTTTTCTACACCTACAGCTAGCAACCTGTTTCTGCAGGATATCTGCAGATAGGTTGACAATATGGAGTCACAATGGGCAAAAGATAGTGGGATACTGTAACTGTTGTGTCTGTGCTGCTTGTATTACATGGTTGGTTTTAGCAGAGATATTCAGACATGTACTGTTTTACACTCTGATGTATTATGTCATCAACTAATGACATGTGTACTTATTTGCTCACAGTTATTTCCTGGGAAATACAAGATGAATGAAGCTGTGTCCAGTATTGTGGTCTGCAGCCTACATTTTCTTGCACACTCATGCCATTCTGGAGGGGTAGCTGCAGACACTTGTTGATGGATCTGTGTAAATGGTCCAGCACCTTGGATCCCCTGCTTGTACATCTATCAACATAACAGAATGGCCATATCCTGCTGTGGCCATTCCTCTCAGCTGTACAGATTCACCCAGGCTGCCCAGAAGCAGGGCTCATATATCTCGTCAGTTCCCCCTTCACATTGTGATTTATGAGTGGGTTTGTAACCACCCATTAATGGGTTTGCAGGCAGGGGTAGTATGGGCACACATCAGAGTTTCAGACTTCACACACTCCATGGCATCCATGCTTATACACCTCCCCACTCTGTTATTCTATCCTCTTCCTAACATTATGCAAGTGATATCTGTGATGTATCCCTATAGTTGTCCCTTCATCCCAGCATTATTTAGGGGTTGGTCCACAGTTCATGCAGTAGGACATGGTGGGCATGCTACTGGGATTTGTCGACATGGTCTTGCATTTCTGTTCTGTGGACTGTGTTATGTTGTTAGTTGGGATAACATACATTGGCTGTACGGGTGAGGAACAGGCCTTTGACAGAGGAGTGTTAGGCATTTGGTAGTGATGCAGGCCATCTGTAGCAGGCTAGTGCATTCTGTCACTCCTACAATCCCAGGCTGCGAGCCACTGGATTCCCCTGGGGTGACAGGGTAAGTGTGCAAGGTGTTAATTTCAGTAGTTCCTGTCCATATTAATCCATTGGTCTGGATGCTGGCAGGGGGTGCTTACAACTAGGGAAACATCTACAATGGGACACCTCTTCACCATGCTGCATTCTGTGGATATTCCCATACAGAAGTGGGGGGGTCATACTGTACTCATTCCCAACAGCAGGGATATGACCTGTGATAAACCTGTGGATGATGGTGGGGTGAGCTGAGTGCATGTGTGATATGGAAGCTTCTTGCAGCTGACTCACAGATATACCTGGGACATTCCCCTTATGCTGCCTTGTGCGGTGATATAGGCAGTCTGTCATTACTTCATAACTGTGCCTTTTGTGTTTTTCCAATGATTGGCCAGACTACATCAGTATTCCATACTACACGGGCAACCAATGTGCTGCTAACCTGTATGTACAATTCCAAAGGTGTGTGCAGTTGACAGTTACATTTTCTGTGCTCTGTCTAGGGTACTTCCACCTGTGTACTGTGTGAATGTTTGTGCCCACATTCATGGCATGTCCATCTTTCAGATGGTGACAGATATTGAAATCTGAACAATGAGTATGGATGACTGATGAACTGGGTCTTGCTGGAATGCATTGTGGTTGGCACTGCAGTTGTCAGAACATGGCCCTGTCATCAACAGTACTGGCCATAGGCCACCAGGAAACAACCCTCCATGCCTACATGCTGACCACTTCCATACAATATACAACACACAACAACCTAACACACAGAGCCCTGCATATTGTACACATGCAACAATCTACCCTGTAAATTGGGCCAGCTCAGGTAATCTGTGCACCACTGTTATTAATCCCATTCGTACATGTTACTGCATTTCTACATAGGATTGTGGTGGGACACACACCTGACAACTGTAAACATTTGCTATGACTGTACTGGTATTTCAGGTAGTCTGTTGGCTTCCATTTCGTTTTGTATTCTGACCTATCATGCAGACTACAAGCATATCAGCAGAGTACAGATCTTAGGTTTTATTGACCTACATTTCAGTTTCAGACTTCTTACCCTGCAGAACTAACATACAACTGCCTGACCTGTTGTAGTCTGTCTGTGTAGGTTTGGAGGGGGGTTGTTCTCCATTGCCATTAATTGGAGGGCTTAGCACAGCCTTTCTTTATGGTAATCTACAACTGTCCTGCTGGTTGAGGCTGTTGTTGGGTATGTGAACCACACTGACATGCATGTGTGTGTCCTAGCGACACACATTTGGGCCACCACATGTACTGCAGTGGGATTTGTCACCTTGTCTGATACTGCCTACTTTGTTGACAGCAGTATTTGTTATGGATTTCATGCTGCCATATAGGTGGCCACTATCTGCTGCCATCCCATTCAGCCACCTGATTCCCTTGCATGCTCACATCCAGACCATAGCTACTACTAGCAGAACATGCTACTCCATTCAGCAATTGATAGAAAGAGTGACTTACCTTGTGGCTGTGCCAGCATTGAGGATGGTGCTGGAGGGCTGATTATGTAAGATGCAGGTAATACACTCCCTGTACATGGTAAAGCACAGGAAGTGCCATGTTTGGCATCCCTTTTACTGTATGTGTGAGTCAAAGAGAGATGTCATTCCCTGGGTTCCTACCATGTCAGTGTATGTGCTATGCATTGCCTTTTTGCCAAAGCCTGGGCATAGTGGGCATGCCTCCTTCTGCCTACATGGGCAGGCTCAAGTTGTCCTCCTCTGAGCCACTCTGTGCCTGTGCTGGCCTTGGCAATGTTGGGGGGCTGTGTGGCCCTGCCCTGTGCTGTTCCTGCTGCAGTTGTTTCCACAGGATCATATTGTGTAGCATGGCACATACAATGAAAATTTGTGTACATGTAGCTGGAGAGTACTGCAAGGCTCCACCAGATATGTCCAGGCACTGGAACCGTTACTTGATCATCCCAAACACACGCTGTATTATGATTCTGGTTTGTGTGTGTGCCTCATTATGGAGTTCTTGTTCGGGTGTGTGTGCATTTCTGATGGGTGTCATCAGCCACAGCTCCAGTGCGTAACTGGCATCCCCCACTAGGTGGCCATATGGGATGTCCCCACTGGCAAATCTCGGGTTCAGCTTTGTCATATGCCAGATGTGGGAGTCGTGATAGCTTCCAGGGCTGCCAGCGCACACATTCATGATAATGCCCTGGGCATCACACACTACCTGGCAGTTGATGGAGGGGAATTCCTTATGGTTTATGTAGACCCTACCCCACTCACCGGGTGGTGCTTTGATGTGTATCTGCGTGCAGTTTATAGCACCCATTATCTCAGGGCATTCTGCTATTTGATGGAAGAGACGCATATTGCTGGTCAGCACCTCATGGGTGTTGAGGAAATATGGTTTACTATCAAAATTGCGAACGGCACTAGACAGTCATATGATGAACACGGATGTCGAAGAAATCAATCTAGGAATGGTTTTAACATGGGTCGGTAGGTGTTCAGTATTATTCCGAACTACAAACATCTCCCCTACCTCGACCCATGTTAAAACCATTCCTAGATTGATTATTTTGTCTTCGACATTACCGATTTCGAACTTCCGTGTTCGACTATATGACAGTTGACGTAGTGCCGTTCGCAATTTTGATAGTAAACCGGAAATATATGTGCTCACTGGCATGTGCTGACATGGCATCCAGGAACTGGTGGAGTACCCTGGATGCTGATGCCTGTGAAATCCCCATGATCTCTCCAGTTGGCCTTTGGAAGGTACCTGTGGCTAGTATTCTTAAGCCTATACATACTTTAGTATCCACTGGGATGGGGATCCCTCTGTTGGTTCTATGTGTGAGATATGGCCAGCACAGCTCAACAATTTGCTGTAGGATGTCGCTGTCCACCCTATAGCGCTCCACTATCTCCAGCTCATGTAGCCCCTGGTAGGTTACCCTGGGTCTGTACACTCTTCTCCTCCTTGTCAGCATTCTCATCCTCACCACCCTCAGCCTCTTCCACATATTGATGTATGAGAGCGACAGCAGCCCCTATCATTTTGTTAGTTTTGTCAGGTAAACTTTCCCCGTCTGTGTACACTGGTGGTGTAGAGTTAGTGGGGAAAAACCAGATTGAAAGGTGTTTGCATAGTTTATAGTAGTGTGCTGTGCTGGGCTGGGCTGCTGCCTGTGTAATTGGCTGATTCTGATACATTTCACCTGACAGCTATGCTAGTTCTCCTTGATTGCTTTCTTACTGCTGTTTTCCCTTCCCATTGCCTTCCTGTTTAAGCCCCAAGGTGCGCCGCGCATACCCACTGCTCAGATGTTTACAGAGCTGTTATTTTCTGTTTTTTTTTTTTGTTTGTTTAAAACCTGGTGCATGGCGCGCACACCCATTTCGGCAATGTAAACACCTTTAGGCAGCCTCAGACACCCCCCCTTTCCTTACCTGTGCTTAGCTAAGGGCAAACATGGGCCATAGAGCTCCAATAAGCTTACAGCATGCATGGTACTCCCCCTTATGAGGTCATCTACCTCTTATGCTTATACCATGGTGTTTCTGCACCTACACGGTTTGGTGTAAGCTAACACTGAGGGGAAATCTGCTAATGCATGGTTACAAGACTGACACTCAGCCTTCCCCCTTAGCAACCACTATTCCATGGTATTGTTGTCTTATGCATGCCATTGACTATTATGGCAGAATGCTGATTTTGGTTTAAAAGCTTATTTCCAACTTTTTTCTTATTTTCGGGCCAATCCCATTTATGCACCGCTGCCCTATGCTTAAACGGCCAAAATCAGCCAAAAAAAATTTATTTTATTTTTTATAATTTTGCAACTATTTACCATGCCAGTGGCCATATATTTGGCCATTGGCATGCGTACTACATTGAATACATGCTTTCTTTGGAGCTGTCATGCCTCCGTTTTGTAGTTTGCAGAAATGTATTTGATTAGTAGCTGAATACATTTCTGCAGGTTACACTATTCCTGCACAGACGCTTGCCTGCTTCCTGGATTGCTAATTCACCTCTTTGCATGGTTTTCACCTGCAAATGGGGTAATTAGCATACAGGAGCTGTGTCTGTGCAGGAATAGTGTAGGAGTGCTCGTTCAAGTCCCGGGAGCTCGTTCCTGGATTGCTCATCGGCCATATTGCGTGCAGCAGCTCTTGCACTATTCCTGCACACTGTGCATAGCTTGCTGAATCCTGGGGAGGGTTTGCCTTAGGACTAATCCATCCTTTTAACCAAAAGTAGTCTCAGAATCTAATATCAATTACACACTTCAACTTCCAGACTTTTTCCCTAATTTTTCCAACAAAGGGGAGTACTTCCTTCATTTGTAAGACGTTCACAGACAGTTAAGTTTTTATCTTCACAGAACAAAATTTCCAAAAATCTGATCAACTGTTTTGTTTTTCTTCCCTTTCTTTAGGCAATCCAGTTTCAAAGGTTACCTTGGCAAAATGGCTTAGAGACTGTATTACATTTATTTGTCAATTGAATGGGCACCATCCTTCTTGTCCTGTCAAAGCCCATTCGACTAGAACTGTGGCAACTTCTGCAGTTTTTCATGCCAGAGCCTCTCTGGGTGACATCTGTGCAGTAGCTACTTGGGCTTCTCCTCAAACCTTTATCACTCATTACAAACTGGATCAAGTCTCCAGGGGACATACTGACATATATTTTAGATATTATTCTATTAGTAAAGGTTGGTACGCATTTTAAGTTGTTTATGCTTGGTTTTAGGTATTTGGTTAGGTTGCATGTTTTGTTTTTTTGCCCACTAGATGGTGAGATTTATTTTTCTTTTTTTTTCTTATTTGCAATATTTATTGCCATTACAATCCTTATTTTTTAGGTTTGTTTATGCAATATACTTGATATAATGGTATATAATTAAGATATTTATTCATCCTCAAGTGATGGAACTTCCATTATGTGTGTTTTGGTTTGAATTATATTTTGCTATATTATTTGCATTGGCATAGGCTTGTTCGGGTATATGCATTTTCTTCTTTGTCCACCAGATGGCAAGGCTTCTTATTTACTTTCTGCAATATGCATTGCTGTTATAAGTTCCATTTAGTTTTTTTATCATAGTTTATTGTTTTAATATATAAAGTTTTCTCCCTTTCAAACATAATTTGTAGTCATCTATATTAATAGCAATGAATATGTATGATCATTTTAGATAGAATAGATGACTTGAAGTCTTTGTTTATTGGAAAGGGAAGTTTGGTTGGTTCGCATGGTGCTTCAAAAATTTATATAGCCTGCTGCTTTGTCTTAATGTTAGATTTTGCACTGAAAAGAACACAAGTGGCCAGCTGCTTATCTTTTATGCTATGATGTGAACATAACATTAGAATAAACTACTTTGATGCTAGACTTTTTTGTGGATTTTATACATATATGTGTGTGTGTGTGTGTGTGTGTGTGTGTGTGTGTGTGTGTGTGTATAAGGGAGAGGGCAGGATTCACGATGGCTTGCACGGAGTCTAAGAGTCGTGTAAGACTCCATGCAGCCATAGTGATCCAGGAACAGCCCGAAATATCGTGTAAGAGACCAGCTAAAACGTCTCTTACACGGGCAGGGCGTGGATATGCTAATTACCTCACTTGCAGCCGAAAGGCATGCAAATGAGGTAGATTAGCGATCCACGAAGCTGAAACCAGCCCGTGTAAGAGTCGTGTTAGGTGCAGAAATGTACTCAGTTGACAACTGAGTACGTTTCTGCAAATAACACAATGGAGTCATGACAGCTCCAAATAAATTGTGCATATGTATCAGGCAGCATGCCAATGGCCAAATATGTGGCCATTGGCACGGTAACCCGATGCAAACATGAAATATTTTTTTTTTTTCGGCAATCAGCGAGGTTTAAATGCAGAGCAGCCCTGCGCAAACGGGCTGCGCTATATAAGACATAAAAATAAAGGTTTGAAACCCACAAATGTGGGTTTTATGCAATGCATGGATTTACAATGCAGGGACTAGCAGACCGAAAACAACATGGCCACCGTTTAGTGGTTGCTAAGGGGGGAAGCTGAGTGTAAGACACATAACTAAGCATTAGTAGGCAATCCTATGTAAATGAGTGGTAGGATAGTGAATCGCACTGTCACATAGCAAATGAGCACATCCCGTGTAGTGTAAGAGTTAGATAAGGGGGAGTAACAGAGTAGGAGATAGGTGACATCACAGGGGGGAATGTTAGAAAGAAATCAAGCTCATTGGAGCAAAGTGGTATGTGAAAGATGTCAGTCACACAGCATAGAAAGAGGAGTGTCAACAGATAAGCATGGGAAAGTCAAGAAATGGAAGGTGTACACTGTGGCTAACACCAAAGTTTCTTGCTGTGCGTGCATGCGCGCGTGTGCACGCTGGGAGGCGCGAGTAAGACAGAGTGCGCATGTGTAAGGCAGAGTAAGCATGTAGGAGCCTGTTTAAAGATCTGTAAACCTGTTTGCGCTGGTGCGTGCGCGTTTTAACCCGAAGAAGCAGATTCTATTCCGTGTAAGCATGTGCGCACGCGTGGTAGCCACTGTGTGCGTGTTTTCGCTGGTATGCGAGCTGCTCCCCCCTGAGGAAACAGAGAGGGAAAAGGAAGCAGAAGAAATAGTAGGAAGCTAGCAGGGAATACTGGTAGAGTTAGCAGGTGAAAACAATTAGAAGCAGGCAATTACACAGGCAGAATACTAGCCCAGCCCAGCACTTAAAACACTGCAAACAGCATTGCAGTATGTTTTCTCAAGAGACACTGCAAGACAGGAGTAAGCTATTAGAAGTGAAAACTGAAAAAGCTGCACTCAGACCAAACATGCTAGGGGCTGCCATAGCTGTTATAAGGAGACATAGGAGACTTTCTGAGGGTGATGACAATGCAAATGCTGCCAGACAACCCACAGTGAGGAGACGGAGAAGAGTGTACAGGCCCAGGGTCACCTACCAGGGGTTACATGAGCTGGAGATAGTGGAGCGCTATAGAGTGGACAGAGACCTCCTGCAGCAAATTGTTGAGCTGTGCAGGCCAAGCCTCACACACAGAACCAACAGAGGGAAACCCATCCCAGTGGAAACCAATGTATGTGTTGGCCTAAGAATACTAGCAACAGGTACCTTCCAGAGACCAACTGGTGATATGATGGGGATATCTCAGGCATCGGCTTCCAGGGTACTGCACCAGTTCCTGGATGCCATGTCAGCACATGTCGGTGAGCATGTATATTTCCCCAATACCTGTGAGGTATTGGCCAGCAATATGCGTCTCTTCCAGCAAATAGCGGAATACCCTGAGGTAGTGGGTGCAATAGACTGCACGCACATATGCATCAAAGCACCAGCCGGTGAGCGGGGTAGGGCCTACATTAACCACAAGGGCTTCCCCTCCATCAACTGCCAGGTCGTGTGTGATGCTCAGGGCATAATAATGAATGTGTGTGCTGGCTGCCCTGGAAGCTACCATGATTCCCATTTCTGGCATTTGACGCAGCTGTACCAGACATTTGCCAATGGGGACATCCCACATGGTCACTTAGGGGGGATGGAGCCGTGGCTGATGACACCCATCAGAAACGCGCACACACCTGAACAAAAACGCCATAATGAGGCACACGCACAAACACGAAATGTAATAGAGCGTGTGTTTGGGCTGCTCAAGTCACAGTTCTGGTGCCTGGACACATCTGATGGAGCCTTGCAGTACTCACCAACTACATGTACCCAAATTGTCATGGTATGTGCTATGCTACATAATATGATTCTGCGAAAACAGCTGCAGCAGGACCAGCGTAGGGCCGGGACAAACAGCCCCCCACCATTGCCAAGGCCATCACAGGCAGAGCGTGACTCGGAGGAGGAACAACCTGAGCCTGCTCCAGTAGGCAGAAGGAGGCATGCCCAGTATGCCCTGGCCTTGGCAAAGAGGCAACACATAGCACATACACTGGCTCAGTAGGAACCCTAGGAATGATACCCCTCTCTGACTCACTCATATAGTAACAGGGACGCCTAACATGACACAACCTGCTTTCAAACATGTACAGGGAGTGTAGTATGTGCATCCGACATAGGCAGCCCTGCAGCACCACCTGAGGCATGATTGCCATGTGTTAAGCAATGTAACACCATCTAGTATATGCAAACATGAAGACCCTGCCTAACATCTCACCCTCACCAAGCATGATGCCACACTATGAAGATAACAAGATCAAGTACAATAATTGGCTGAAGTATTGCTGTTAGCAAAGGGGAACAAATGGCTGACAGCCTGGGATGACATGCCGAGCAAGACATGATGCTCCACCTGCTAGGGATGGCACGCACCCAGCACACCTGACTGTGTGGATACTGGCAAAGGCTGTTGTCACCCCCACTGTGCCTTGAATAGGTAAGGCTGGAAACACAAACCCACCACCATAGGTAGCACAAGGGAAAACAACCTGGACGTAATGCTACCCAATGCCAGAAGTCTAAACTGCAAGGTGCATGCAGACCAAACCCACCACAGCATGGAGAATGGTAATATCTGTTCTGTAACAGAAACCTGGGTCAAGGCCCAGAAGAGCACCCTAATACTACAAGGTTATGCCTTATACCATGCTCTACAGCTCCAAAACATGGAACACACTACAATAGGAGTGTGGCTATCAGTAATTGTCAAGGATAACCACACCCCCAGGTTGGTACCACAGCAAGAAGCAGCATGGACTATCCACGGGCAAGTAACAGTGGCTCAAACTGCGTCCCTGTTTGCAGCCTGCTACAGACCACCCTCACAAACCCAGGAACCCCAGCCAGCCTTCCTGAAGACACTGCAGAGTATGAATGTCTCAACAAATACCAAACAAGGCACACATGACATAGGTGGCAATCCATTATGTATGGAAGAAGTAATCAGGGACCTAGGGACACAAGTGGACGGTAACCCGTCATGTGACACTCACATTGCCAAGGTGGCCAGGAAGACCTGCTATATTGCCCACCTTAATATGATAGGATGCACATGTAGATCAAGAGAGGTCACTGTGCCCCCACATACTTCCCTTATCAGGCCCATACTTGAGAACAATGCCCCAGTTCGGATGTACCTCACCTGACACCTGCAGCAGTTAAAAAGACCCCAAATGTACCTCACCAAGAGGATAAAGGGTCCAAACATTTGTCATCTGCTGCCTGGCTGAAGAAACCACAGCCCAATTCACATGCATACTGCCCAGTCAGAGGTGATGTATGCCTGATGTACAAGGCCATATCCAATCCAGAATGAATGGACATGCTCCACTGCATAAACTCCAAATCCAGTAGAGACACCACAGTGAGATATCTGAACCCCCACACATAGATAAATAGGATGTGCTGGAGGGACAGATCCATAACCCAGAGGCTCCTTACACTCTGCAACAGAATCCCAGTCCATGATAGGCTGAGCTCCACACTCATACTCAACAAGAGAAATCCGGTCAAGTGCATGGGAGATAGTAGGTGTACACTGGGGGCCATCTCTGTGTCACATCTAGTAAAGTAAGCCCTAAATGGGCATAATATGCGCATTGCAAGGGGTGTCGAAATCCACACACAGTCTGCCTATGCTCAACCATGGTCAGAGCAGATAGCCTAGTATGAACCTATGAACCTATGACGATACAAATTGTGCAGGACACAAAGAATAATCACACAGCTGTCCTAACTGATGGTAGGAACCATGGTGATAATCCACAGATATGCTCTGCAGTACTCAAATATCACAAACAATACACCAAACCCACACACATTGCCAACATCCAACCTAACAGATTCCTAGCAAAATCCCCAGCAGCACCAAACTGCCAAATATCTATACCAGCAGAGTGCTGGCCCCCTGACATTGCAGATGCTGAGGTAACAGCCAGCATCTACAAAGCAAACCACACAGCATCAATGGTGCCAGATGGTGTCCTGGGTTGTGTCCAACAAGTACTGTAAGAAGAATGGAACACCAAATAGCACTACTGCGCACTCACAGTCTTACCACGGGATATGTACCCAAAGAGCAGTGTACAGCAACAGTGGTTCCTCACCACAAAGGTGGTGCCTGAATGGATACTGCAAACTATCACCCCTCAACCCTGACTATCTTGGTTGTCAAAGTAATGGAGAGGATGATCATGGATCCCAGGAGTAATGAGATTGGGTACCTACAGACATTGGACCCTACCCAGTGTGGCTGTCATAGGGCAGATCCTGCCCCTTACACATGTCTGACTCATGTGAAACACGCACCATGGCCAGTGATGAGGGGAATGTGGTTCACACAGCCTATCTGGACCTTGCTAAACCCTTCCATACAATTCCCCAGTTGTTCAGTACAGATAACCTCACCAGCCTAACTATAAACCCCTATCCAAGTAGATGAGTTGCAAACCAGCTCAAGGACAGAAATGACCTGGTCAGACATGCTGCAGCCATGTCAGACTACAAACCAGGTACAACTGGCATCCCACAAGGCACGGTCCTGGGACCTCTCTTGTATGCTATATATGTCACATAGGTACAGGCCAACATGGAAGAACTCTGTCTGAACAGGTTCGCAGATGACTACTAACTGCCCACCATATCGGACCCTCCAGCTGACACAACCATCCTACAAAAGGCACACATAGAAACAGACAAGTGGTGCCATAGCCATGTCAACAAGCTAAATGCAGAATAGTGTATAGTCATCCCCTGTGGAAACACAGCACGTGGCCACAAATTACCACATAGGTGTTAACCCATGAAGTACATCAGGAGCAATAAGAGACCTGGGGACACAAGGTGATAGATATCCTGCATGTGACAACCATGTGTCTGTAGTGGTTACAGAAACATACCATATACCCACCTAATCATGAAGGTAAGCACAGCTAGGTCAGGGTAGGTCATTGTGCCTCTCCAGTCATCCATCAGCAGCCTCACAATTGCATACAATAGCCCTTGTGGGATGTACCTTAGCAGACACCTGCATCAATTGGAAAGACCCCACAAATACCCCACCAGGAGGATCTCAGAGCAGTAACAGATGCCATGTGTTGCCTGATTAAACAAACTGCAGCTCCACACAGTGCCAAACCGCCTGGCTGGAGGTGATCTGTGCCTGATGTATAAAGCCATGACCAAGCTGGAATCAATGGACATCTGGCACCATGTAAAATCTGAATGCTGGTGACCTATGCAGATGATAGGCCTGAACCCCAGCACAGACATAAACAGGACATGCTGTACCAATTGGTCCATAACCCAGAAGCTCACTCCACTCATGACTAAACTCCCAGTACAGGTTATCCAGGGAGTCCCTCATTGACTGTCATTCAGAGGAATCATGATGACTGGATGGGAGATGGTAGGTGTACCCTGGATATCACCTGTATGTCACGGGTAGACAGAGGCACAGCACACTAACCTTGACATATGTCATGGCAAACACCAGTAAATATATGTGTTGAAGGACAAACACTCTCCGAGTAGCATTACAAATGGCCTAGGGCACATGGCCATTGTTTGTCACTGTCCACACAAGTTGTGGAATACAATAACAATGTCGGACAATCTTGTTCTATGTTGTCCATATCTGAACAAAATGCAACATGGTCATATCTGCACAACTGGCCCTCAACCAGTCTGGTGTGCTCACTATAAATATTACAAGCAGTGATAGGACTGAAACCGATGATACTGTCCACCACAGTGAAAGTACTGAACCAGTACACTATACGACAATACACTGTTTGGTCAGTATGAAAGGATGTTGACAACTGTATGCAAACTATCCCATGGCAACCCTGCAGGCACAGCATAATGCCTGTTAGGTTCAGACACAAAGCAGTTGGGCAGTAAGAACACAACCTGACGGCCAACACTCAACTGTACATGTGAAATATAGATGAAGTCCACACACAAACACAAATGTGGTGGACCACAGATCCCAACATATGGAAAGTTCACATTGGGCATGCTCGCACACTTAGATAAATGAGACGTGTCAGTCAAGAAGCCATAGAAACTGTGAACTGGGCATGCTCACACACTTAGGCCATGTCACAGTTCAGCAGTTGCACAAACATATCTGGCATTTGTATGTGTTAACACAGGAACCTCCCACAATACAGAAATCTGCCCAGTGCACACAGTGAAATTACAACAGAGACATAAGTAAAGTACTGGATCCCACTCATATGCAAACATCAGCCACAGTACACAAGTTGTTCATAGAGATAGGGATAGCTATGGCAATAAAGACCCACAAACAGTATATGAGCAACAGATACTTGCATCTGACAGGTAAACATATGGCCGTAGAGTGCAATACTAGGCTGTTGTCCCTAGGGAATACAGAAGGCTATCCACAGTGTATTTGGCGTCTGCCTACGCAGTACAGTAGGCCACTGTGCCTCTGCAAAGTTAATGCATATATATGCTCTCCCCCTTACTGATGGATAGTAACAGATGTACATACCTCTTCATAAATAATGATGTCAGCACACTATACATATGTCAGGAACACAAATAGTAATTTGAATAGCGCGCTCAGCTACTGCATCTCTCACAAGTGTCATAACATAGTTAGGTAGGGGTTTGAATCCTGCAAGTGCTCAGTGTGTGAATGTGGGGGGGGAGTAGTGTGTGTGCAATTCTATGTGTAAGAGATATGTCCCTTTTGGCAACTAGTACAACACAACACATGCTGCATATTCCACTGTCTAAACACTGATGATGTCGGCACCCTATAAGTACAGCAGGAGAAAGCAAGCCTCCCAGTAATGCAAATAGCACGCTCTGCTACTGCGTCTCTCACAAGTGTCATAACATAGCTAGGTAGGGGTTTGAATCCTGCAAGTGCTCAGTGTGTGTGTGAATGTGGGGGGGAGGGGTAGTGTGTGTGCAATTCTGTGTGTAAGAGCTATGTCCCTTTTGGCAACTAGTACAACACAACACATGCTGCATATTCCACTGTCTAAACACTGATGATGTCAGCACCCTATAAGTACAGCAGGAGAAAGCAAGCCTCCCAATAATGCAAATAGTGTGCTCTGCTACTGTGTCTCTCACAAGTGTCATAACACAGTTAGGTAGGGGTTTGTATCCTACAAATGCCATGTGTGTTTTTGTCACACAGTTTGTCCATGTGTGTGGGGTGTTGTTCCCAGTATTGCACGACATAGATGATATCAGTAATGTCAATGCACACATGATGCCTTTGTGTGCCACATACACATATGTACCTGTGACCTTCAATATTTCCCATGTCCGAAGCCTGCCTCATGTGAATACATGGAATTTGCATTAGACAACTGTATAACTGTGGTGTTCTGTGCAGAGGCTGCATGTGGTATGTGAATATACAGTGTGAGTTGTATATGGTGTCATCCTACCAGCGAGGGATACACGACTGGTCTGGAGCATATAGTCCACATGTTGTTGATGAACAGGTGCAGCATGTTTTCACCTCTTGTGGGAGTGGTAACAAGTTGTTCCATAGCAATGCAGTGAATGAATGCTAGGAAGCTTTCAGCTAGGGTCTTGGAGCTAGAGTAATGCTCACACTCTATGTTTGGGTAGTTGCAGTCCACCCATATAATGGTGTTTGTAGAGACCGTCATATTCCCAGTTTTGTCAGGAAGGCCAAGTGGGTTTCCTGGGTATGGGAGGGTGGTGTGTGCCAGGCTATGAACCTGAAGGCAATCTAACTCACTGTTAGTTGCACATGGATAGGCTCTGATGCTTTGTGCTGTGCCACCAACCTGGAGGTGTGTGTATCTGTGGTGCCTTTGGATACATCCCCCCCTGTTCTGGTTTGGTGCATGTTTAGGGGACGACAAGCATGGTATGAGGTATGACCTGGCAGTGATGGGGTGCACCTGGGAGCCTTGTACCAGGAGTCTGTTACTGCACGGATATTGCTGTTCCCCATGCTGAGGACAGTTTCCACTGCATGCATCTTGAGGTTTACACTGCTGGCGTTGAGTAGCATTACTATTAGTGTCCTATCCTGTGTGATACCTGTGTAGGTGGCTATGTAATCTGAGCCTTGCATAAAAAGGCACTATGTGTGTAGCAAGGGCCTCTGCCAATATACAACGGCCCATGGGTGACAGGTGCATGCATGTAATCCCACGCTGACAGACATTGGATCCCTTTTGAATGTCACCGAAACATAAGGTAATTGTAGAAATTGATCATCCTGTCTACATATTGTGGCAGCATTCTTGGTGAGGGTAAGATGCTACTCAAGGTCAGGGTCATACCAGCCTGTGCCACATGCTCAGAGAGCCCCTCTATGTCCCTTATCATGTAGTCCAGGGTGGTATGTCACAGGTTATTCACACTGGCACGGACAATGATTGAGTCATATTTGTGCATGCCTTGGAGTGACCTGTATGCTTGTATTATGTGGTGGATCATAGTGCCCGACGGGCATCTCACCGTGACCTTCACCTTGTTCAGCCTGGTGAGCAGGACCTCAGTGTACCTGACGATAGAGGTACCTATTATAACTGTAGCAGGTGTGTTGTTAAGCTGTATGGGCTGTGACTGTTTGGCACACAGGCTTTGTGAGCTATGTGTTGCACGTGCTCTGTTCTGGTGCAACGTTTGCTTGTGTGTCTGCTTCGCAGGTGTCTGCTGCTCAGGCAGGATGCTATTCTGAGACTCCAAGAATATTCCTGTGTGTTTCTGTGTTTGGATTGCTGTCGTGGGAGGTCTATGTGAGACTGGTATTGTATTCACTGTAGCATCCCACTCCACCTGACAGGGTATGCCAGTACTGAGTTAAGAGAGCTTAGCCCCCAGTTTGGCTATGTGGTTGCATCTCTCACATGTGTTGTAAGTTTATGGGAAGGGGAGAGGGTTGTCTGTGTACATGAGGCAGCTGTAACATTGCCACATGTCTCACAGATTCACCAACTGGACCAGAGAGGAGATTGACAAGTGACCTTTGCACATGCTACCATAGCATTGTGAATCCCATAATAATTAACAACACATAGGGCCAATGGGGAATAAGGTACTCAAGGTGAGTATGTGAGGGTGTAGTGCTCCTGATTTGTTAGTGCTGGCATATATAAATGCTTTCGTGAGCAAATGCGAGGTAAGTAATATGCAATGTGTTACAGGCAACTTACATGCAAACAGGACAGACAGTGACATTCTGTCAAGTGAGACATGGACATCAGTACAGTAAGCAATACAGATGTCACTAGGGATCCACAGAGGTGCTGTAAATCTGCATTGCAGGTGGAATCAGTGTTTCAGGGACATAACAAGCAAACATGCATACAAACAAAACTACAGTCAGCAGGCCTGGATCTAGACTATGCTACAACAAACAAGGTGTACGACTTCCAGTAGGTAACAGTGCATATATGCAGGCACTATAAGCCTGTACCCAGACATTCACAGGTCAGACGGGCTGGGTCCAGTCCCACCCCCCCACAAGTGTACAGACCATGTACCTTCGTAATGTAGAATAACTGGCCTGAAACCCAAGTGCTCATACCTGAACTAATACACATTTCGAATAACAGACACTGAGCCCTCACTCAGCAGTTCCAAACTTAGTAGGATGTATGCTACCTGTCCTGGCACCACACTATCCTTGACATGTATGGAGACTCTCCCTCCTGTCATAGTTAGTTCTGTGTTTTGGGGCTGTCATGCATGGCATGAGGTGTGACCTTGTAGTGCTAGGGTGCTCTTGTGAGTCTTGAACCTGTTGTGTATTACTGCACAGATAACATCCTCCAACATCCTCATTGCAGAGTCGAGTGTGGACAGCATGCAACTTGCAGTTGACATGCCCATCATTGAGTATCAATACTTACATTTTCTTATCCCCTGTGCTACCTATGTAGGTGGCCATCTGTTGACAGCCTCACCACCAGTATGCAAATATATGCAGACATTACACTATGGTAATTACTATGGGTGTACAAAACAATACAATGACATTCATACTGTAACTGCATCAGGCATGCTGTGATATACCCACAATGATATAATTACACTGCACTGTTGACAACATGATACTATTACTACACTTCTATGTAGTCACCCGCTGCATCAGCACCATGTTAACCTGTTCCTGCACCGATGTTACAGATTGCAGGAGGTGGCACAGTTTCATCATATGCACAGGGTGTGTACTTGGTATGCCTGAGTCTGCCACTGATACAACCAATTGACATGTCTGTGTGTGTGTTGGTGAGGGACAGCAGTACAAGATGGGGCAATGTTGATGCAGTGTGTGCGTGTTTGCGGTAGCCCTAGGTGTTATCAATTTGCATGTGTGTATGCATGCACACAGTTCCACCTCATGGCTGCCATATACAGGTGTTTGTGGACAGCCACAGACTGTACCTGCCAGGTCATACAGATCACTGTCTCTGGCCACGGACATGGTACCTGTGCCTGGCAGGGGTGCTACGGACCGTATCAGGTACTAAGCCAGACTGGGTACTGTCATCAGAAGCAGGTGGTTGGTGACTGGAGACAGTTCCCTGTTGGGACTGTCCAGAGCCATGTGTACGTGGTCTCCTGGGGTGGTCTGATGACAGCACAGACCCAGCATTGCTGGGGCTGCTGCTGGCACTATGGGAGCGGCCGCAAGCCTGTTGTCGTCCATGACGGCTGCCAGCTGCTGCTGCTGTTGCTGGCATACGGCCACATCGACGCCTCAACCGTCCACCATTGCCCTGGCTCATGGACATGTAGTTGTGGAACAGATCTAATGTGTCCCCCCAACGTCTGTCAATGACCTCGGTGAAGTTACGGATGGCAGCCGCAACATCACGCATACTGTCATTCATAGCTGTGCGACATGCTCTCAGCTCCCTCAGACCCTGCCTGGTGTACCGTTCCATACGTGACTGTGCCTGCATTACAGCCCGAAACATGGCTGAGGTTGACAGACCTCTGTGGGCATGTCTGACAGGGGCGGTACGCCCACGGATGCTCCCACGAGAACCCCTGGACATCTGCCTGTGTGGTACCATGTCAGGACCCTGGCCATGGCTGCTGTGTGGGGATGCATGTGCCACCGATACCACATTACCCTGGTCAATGCCCACTGTATCCTGTCCATCACCTAGGGACATTGGTGACAAAGGATGTATTGGCAGGATGACTGTGCGCATTGATGGGGTTGACAGCTGTGTACTGTCAATTGGCTGACCAACGACGGACCCTGGCACACCTCCCTGTGCCATTACACAGGTATCATCATTATCACTATCCACGGCAGCTGATTCAGGTTCCCTGCTGCACAACACCAGAGCAGCACAAGAACCTGTGGGAGTAAGACAGGAAACACAGTTTACAATGTGTACACAATGTCACCACTGATACACACATGCACACATGCACACAGGGCACATGCACACATGCACACATCTCAGTATATGAGATACCAACACACAGACACAAACACACCTGCAATCAAACACATAGCACTACTGCTTCAGCCTATTATTACTATTAGTATCAAGAATATTGAAGGTATTGTTATTACACACTCACCAGCATGGATAGGCTGCCTTGCTGTTACACCAGAGGGACCTGCAGAAATGAGACATTTATTGTCAGTGGGCACAACTGTGCCATTGATACTGTGAGTATGATACAGTTCAGTAGTGCAACAGTTGGCTTCCACAGGTCTACTGCTGATATTGAGAATATCACTCTTGCACAATAATTACCAAGATAACAGCTACAAACTGAGGACACACCTCACACATGCATAAACTAACAGTGTATAGAACAGTCAACTATACACATGGCATGTTACCTGCACGCTCCGTGTCCTGCTGCTGGTTGGCTCCAGCCTCCATCATTACGCATGTATGCTGCTGCTGTTGTTGCTGTTGGGCTGGAGCCACAACACCTAGGAGTAGTCCCTCCAGTCTGGTGAGGGGGGATGTCTAGCCACCCCACCACCTGTGGCAAACTGCTGCCTGTGGATATCCGACACACGCTGATGGACATTTCTAATTAAATCACTGCAGTGATGGCGTACCTGCTCATATGTCCGGTTATGTGTGCCTATGTCATTTACCCGACGGACCAGGTCTTGCCACAGTGCAGCCCTCTCCTGCTGGTTCTGGCTCGTGCGGGAAAAGAGTATTGCGAAATCCCACAACAGGCTCTGGTGTATCTCTTCCTCCTCAGCAGTGGAGTACACAGGGTTTCGCTGGTGAACCATAGCCCTGAAAAGGAGAAAAAAAATATGTCAGCAATATATGTCAGCAAAATTTGGCACACATAATACATATAATACTCGACTGTAGTGATATAACTTAACCCCCATATATAGCATCTGTCTGTCTATTGGGGGATACACATGTAAATGATCAGATATCAGTGCTCAGCCGACAACTGTGCAAAAGTACCTGGCACACTCCATACGACAGACTAGTATACTCCAGCAGTCAGCACACTGGTTCAGGTCCAATGCACAACCTCACACTGGGGGTTTGTATCAAGGTACTGTATGGGGAACATTATCAACCCATGCACTGCATGCAATGCACGTTACATATTTCACTGGTAATGCACACTTCTCTTACTTGCCATAACCCTACCTACACCACAGTCACATACAGGGTAATACAGCACAACATATAGCAATGTAGTATACCTCACACATCTGTCTCTGGCCTCACACCAAGGGACAGACAGACAGTCATGGTGAGCAATCACACCAGTACATAACATGCACCCAGTCACTGGCACACTCATTCCACCTCACATATTTGGTTTGCAATGGGTTCGTGGGTGTGCATTGTGTCTTAGGTAGTTAGTATGCTATTGGCCCTGGACCTACAGCAGCATACTGTTATGCTACCCTGCCCCTTGTGACACATGTGATGTGATCGTACCTGCTCCTGTCAAACAGTTACACAGGGTGACTCATATGGCATATTACCTATCTGCATAACATTCAGCAGGGGTATGTCTGACATCTACTCATTGGGAGCCTTGCTTCTTAATGCTGTGTGGTTTACTCCAGGGTATGTCTTATCTGTGGGTAGGGACCTGTACCTCCACCATGTGCTCTTTACTGCAGTGACAAGGACAACAGACGTAGGTAATTTGGGTTGTGGATGTTGGAGGTGTTACCATGGTTGTTGGACAACTGTCATGGGTGTGACCTAACTATGTATATCCGGCAGTGGTAACCTCTATGTAGGTAGTCTGGGTGCGCTGTGTGGTCTTGTCAGTCACTCTGCATAGGTAATGTGTTTGAGTGCATTGACACAGTTACTTACGTATGTCTGTGTCCTTCTCCATATCTGTAGCTGTCATGGGAGGTACATACGGTGTAGGACATTGTGGGGTGTAGAGGCGTACAGTGACCTACATGTCCATAGCTGACACACCATGTCTGCTGACACAGTCCATGTACAGGTATTACAGGACTAGTGTGCCACTGTGTATATCAATGGGGAGCCTATTGTACACTTGTTGCCCCTGTTCTCCCCTGACACGTGCAGTGGTAAGCAGGCATGCACATATGTGGTGGTTACTGGTGTCAGTGTTTTGGAATGGGGTGTGGTACTCCAGTATCAACACTGGTGTTCACTCCATGCCTTTGTCACCCGGCACCTGTTGCAATACATCTGCACACATGTGCCTCACTCAGTATATATATATATATATATATATATATATATATATATATATATATATATATATATATATATATATATATATAGATATATATATATATATATATATATATATATATATATATATATATATATATATATATATATATATATATATAGTTATAGATATGGGGAGAGAGGGGGAGAGAGAGAGTGAGAGGGGGTGGGACAGAGAGAGAGAGATAGTCATATACAGACATATCTGTAGAGAGTCAGATCTGTCTGTATATGTATATGTATCTACATATATCTATATATGTATGTGTATATTACATATATCTGTACGTACATATTCTATCAATCTCGATGTCTGTGCAGTAACTGAAACCTGGATCAAGGCTCCTGAGAGCACTCCAGCGGTACCAGGCTATACTTCGTATCATGCTTTTTGGACCCAAAACTCATGCCAAAACAAAAAGGGAGGGGGAGTGTCCATATTCATCAAGGACACCCACACCTCCAGGTTAGTGGCAACACACGAAGCATCAGAGACCATCCAGGTGCAACTAACCATAGGCAAAACTGCTATACAACTGGTAGCATGTTACAGACCACCCTCCCAATCTCAGGAACCCCATTAGCCTTCCTGAAGACATTGGAGGATATGAATGTCTCACCAAACACGATCATATTGGGAGACTTCAACTACCCTAACATAGACTGGGTGCATTATTCTAGCCCAAACACCCCAGCCCAAAGGTTCCTGGAATTCATAAATTCAAATGCAATGGAACAGCTAGTCACCTCTCCCACAAGGGGAGATAATATACTAGACCTGATCATCACAAACATGGGGACAATGTGCTACACACCGGAAGTATACCCCTCACTAGTGACATCTGACCACAAACTAATCACCCTGGATATACATATCCCACCTCCACCCCCAACACAAAAGACTACAGTGAAAAACTTTTCAAAAGATGACTTTACACTTCTTAAAACTGAGATGGTATCCTTTAAGCCCACTGGGCCAGTGGAAACCATATCCCACAATGCAGAATCCTTCACAAATGCTTTCTACGGACATCTCCAAAAATGCATGGATCATGCAATCCCAAATAAAACCAAGACCCTCTCCACCAAGGGCAGGCATCCTGTCTGGTGGACCCCAGCCATGAACAAATTGTATAACAAAAGAAGGAAGCTACTGCACGACAGAGCAAAATCCCATAAAGAGAAGGCATCTCTGATCAGCACTAGTAGAAAGCTACGTTCTCTCATAAAAACATCCAAGACCAACTTTGAGAGAAAAATCACTATGGACACTAAAGATAACCACAAGGCCTTCTTCTGCTATGTTAGAAACCTGGGCGGAAACCCTCAGATATGTTCAGAGTTAGTTCACAATGACAAAAAATACACTGAACACTCAGATATTGCCAACATTCTGGCAGACAGGTTCAGTGCAAATTTCTCACCTCCCTCACCCCCAAAAGAAGAAATACTTATCCCAGCTGAATGTGACCTCCCTGTCATCTCAGATGTCCAGGTGAGAACTGCCCTCAGCAAAAACACAGCATCAATGGGACGTAACGGTATCCCGGGTTGCATGCTACGTGAACTCCGAGAGGAGCTAAACCCGCACATAGAATGCTATTTAACCATAGCTTTACTACAGGATATGTACCTGAACACTGGCATACAGCAACAGTAGTCCCACTCCACAAAGGAGGCACCTCTACAGACCCTGGTAACTACCGCCCCATAAGCTTAACCATCCTGGTCTGCAAAGCTATGGAAAGACTCATTATGGAACTCATAAACAGAGACATTGCGGACTTACAGACACTTGATCCCACCCAGTTTGGCTTTGTAAAGGGCAGATCCTGCCTTTTGAACCTGCTTGACTTTTTCAAAACAGTCACTAGAGCCATTGACGAGGGCAAAGCAGTCCATACAGCCTACCTGGACTTGGCTAAAGCTTTCGATACAATACCCTACTCTGGCATCATAGACAAGCTCAACAGCTGAAATGTAAATCCATATGTCATAAGATGGGTTGAAAACTGGCTAAAGGATAGAACCCATAAAGTCAAAATCACTGGAGCCATGTTAGACTCACAGCCAGTTACAAGTGGTGTCCCACAGGGCTCTGTCCTGGGACCCCTCATGTTCGGCATTTATTTCTCAGATGTGGAAGCAAACATGGGAGGGTAGTGGCTGACAAAGTTCGCAGATGATTGCATACTAGGTGCCATAGTCGATACACCAGTTGACACATACATCCTACAGAAAGGCCTCACTGAAATGGACAACTGGTGCTGGAGTCATGGCCTTAAACTGAATGCCAAATGATGTATAGTCATCCCCTTTAGGAATAACAAAGTACCCACATTATCACATAGACAGTAACCCACTGAGTACGGAAAAAGTAATCAGAGACCTGGGGACACAAGTCGATAGTGACCTCTCATTTGACACCCACGTTGCCAAAGTGGTTAGAAAGACTTTCTACCTTGCCCACCTTATCATGAAGGGATTCACATCCAGATCAAAGGAGGTCATTGTACCCCTATACTCTTCCCTTATCAGGCCCATGAATGAGTACTATGCCCCATTTGGTATGTACCTCACCCGGCACTTGCAACAGCTTGGGAGACCCCAAAAGTACCTCACCAAGAGGATCAAGGGTCTCCAACATATGTCATATGCTGCCAGACTAAAGAAACTCCAGCTCTATTCAGTAGCATACCGCCTACTTAGAGGTGATCTGTGCCTGACGTACAAGGCCATGTCCAATCAGGAATTGATGGACATGCTCCACCTCATAAAATCCAAATCCATCAGAACCACCAAAGCTAAAGATTTAAACCTCAGCACAAATATGAATAGGACATGCTGGAGGGACAGATTCATAACTCAGAGGCTTCCCATACTCTGGAACAGAATCCCAGTTCATGTTAGGCAGAGCCCCTCACTGACTCTCTTCATGTGAAATCTTGACGAGTGGATGGGAGATCATAGGTTTACCCCAGGGGTCATCTCTCTGTCACTACTAGACAGAGGCACAGTAAACTAATTCTATTATGTAAGAGGGTCTTCACTGTGTCACTACTAGACAGAGGCACAGTATTCTAAATCTATTCTGTACACTTTTGTACCATTACATGGGGTGGCGAAAGCTGCATTACTATGGCTAGGCTTATAAATGCCCCAGGGCAGATAGCCTAGTACTAAACTATGACACTGTGAAACTATATATGTCTATGTATTTCTACATCCCTCTCTATCTATGTATACATATATGCATATTATATATGTATATACATACATACCTCTATATACATACGTATACACATGATAGATATATATATAATCCTTTTTAGTTCCACATATGTATACACACAGTAACGTACTGATGAACATCCATTACTGTACAACCTACATTGTACATTGCACTACAACCTACATTGCTATGTGCACATAGCTACCTTCAAATACATATGTATGTACAGCCTTCAGTGACAGTTGCAGTATGTCCCCGGCCCTATGCACATCTTCATATACATAGATACAGACCAATAACACATATGGAGGGTTCACAGTATGTAGACTATTATATTAGTACTTTACATTACCTGTGTTTGTTGCAGCTGTTTGCGTAGGCTTTCAGATACTTGGCCTGCTGTCAACTTGTTTGTTTTGTTGTTACTTTTTATTTTTCTTTCTTTCTTTCTCTTTCTCTTTCTCTTTCTCTCTCTCTCTCTGTCTCTACCTCCAGAGGGTGCAATGAAAGTATTGCATGTGTGGACTGGGAGTACAGGATGCTTTTGTAGGTATCTGCACATGTCCATGTGATGGCCTCTGCACCAATTGATAGCCAGCATTTACTAATTGCATGCAGCCTGTTGTGTAGTGATTGCAGTTCTCACTGTGATTTCAGGACAGTGCTATAAAAAGGTTTGTTAGGTAGGCGTAGCCCTTTCAGATTATCAGGGTGGGGACCATCCTGGTTTGCTGTGGACACTGTTCTGTGAGTGTAAGGGTTGGTATGTCTCTCATATTTCAGGCTATGTTGTAGACACTGCAATGCATGTTGTACTGTAACCTGAGTATTCCTTCCTCCAGTTTCCTCTTCTCCGTGTGTATGTAAACTGACACCTACGACTAGTAATATTGTGTATATGGGTGTGTGTGCTTTCCTGTGGGAATTGTGGTGTAACTGGTATATAGCAGTGGCTCTTGCAATCTGTTGCTATGGCTTCAATATTTGGCCTTTACATTCACTCGTTGTATGCCTGCTAGGTGTCTTTCCTGTAATGTGTTGCTATGGCTTTCCTATTTTCCATTTACGTTCACAGCTTGTAATGCTTGCTATATCTGTTTGGGCAGCAATTCCCTATGTGTTTGTTGTGGTAGGGTGGTACTGCATGCAGTGTGGTCTGGCCATGGTGTGGGCCTTGACAATTACAAGGGTATTTTATCATGCTGCTGAGTAGGCCTCAGATACTCTCAGGTGCATCTTTTATCAGCCTCATGGAATGGTACATATCAGTGGGATAATCCCATGAAATATTCTGATATTCTGCAGTTGTGACTGTGGCTTATTTTGAACATATGTATTACTACACCATTTGTGACGTGCAAGTGGTGCATACTTTCAGTAATTCATAGTTACCATTGCATGTGTTGTATTCTGCCTACTGTTAGTACATTTCTCAGGGAGTTAGTGGGGCACAGTTGACATTTGTTTTCACATCAGGGACATCCCTGAAACTCAGTCACAGTTGCTATGTCTGGGCTCTTAACTATTCAACTATGGCAGTGTTTATCCTTCTCTGAGTATGTGTGTGGCTTGCCAGGTGCTACTGTGACATTATTACCTACTAGCTACCAACTAGCATGGCTGTTTCTCATCACACAGTACTATTTTACAAATCCACTAGATTTGACAGTAAATATACAATGTGATAGTGTTCAATCTCGCCGTTTGTTCTTACACATGGGTTCGGAGCCGATCCTCGGCTCCGTGCCGGCCTCTTGCAAGCTCTGCATCGAGAAGAAGCTCGAGACAATCTAATACCCACAATCCCCCTCTGCCTTTACCTCAGATCTAGTTTGCCGCTGCTGCATACGCATCGTTGGGAGCTAGCTCGAGAGTCTAAGCTAAGATATAACTTTAATTTTGTTATATTTTATTAGGATCTATTTCTATTTGATGTTTTTCTGTATTATCTGTATGATTGTGTTGTGGTCTCGTTGAGTTATTGGTACCGTTAACTAATTTTATCGGTTAAATATATTTCGGGGCCTACACCCTTCATAAATTTACCTAGTTGAGGAAACTTATTACCGGATTTGACAATTTTCATCGGATTTGACAAACTTTATCGGATTTGACTGTATTACTGGATTTGTCTCTTTTTTCCTATAATGTCTGAGAAGGTGAAGTCAGGTTTCAAGCGTTGTCAGTGTGGCCAGAAAATGTCAGTCACTGACAACCATAGTTCCTGCGTCTACTGCCTTGGCCCTCTCCACTTGCAAGAGGACTGCTCTATCTGTCACTCTTTTAGTGGGAGGGTCATGACAGATAGGCGCAGGAAACTAATGGACAGAGGTCTATTGAAACCGTCTTTCCAGGAGGCTTTGGATGCTTCTGACCAGGCATCGAAGTCCTCTAAGGAATCGAAGACGTCGGAGCCCAAGTCATCGGCTCCGAGCTCTTCAAAGGTTAGATCACCGGTTCCACAGACTTCGGGGCCGAGTGTTCAACTGGTGTCAGTTCCTGAGCCCCGAGTCTTGGAACCGGTGATGGAGCTCCCTCCTTCGACCTTATTGAGGTCGGCTCCGTCTTCGGTTCCTTCAACCCGTTCTTCCTCCAAACTTTCGGATATCGATGTGGATCGCGTGGTGCAGAAGTTATTGGAGCATTCGGCCCTCTCCAAACTTATTTCGGTTTCCACCCAGTTGGTGTCGAAACTTGAAGGCCTCCCTGTATCTCCATCCATTCCTCCTCCGAGACCGATTCAGTCTTTGGAGCCGGAAGAGGCTGATCTACTGATTGTGGAGCCCTCGGGTCCAGAACCGTCCTTTTCTCGGTCTGTTCCCTCACCTCGACTCCGGAACCGATACCGAGTCTCGAGCCGACTCTCTGTCCTGGGTTCCGGGCCGAGTCGAACCGACGTTTCGGTTCCGACTCTCCCCCTCGGGGCCTCGGCACGGATCGATTCGGCTCCGTCCTCGGGGTCGATGCCTTCGGTGCCCGTGTTGGGGATTCTTCCCATTTCCTCGGAACCGGGGGACTCTTCGATCGGGACCGAGCATTCGACCTGATGAGGAAGGTGTTGTCTACCCAGACAACCACATCAGTGGAAGCAACCTCTCCTCCCCATAAAGGGCCTTTGTCTTCATCTGCACCCACGGCCACATCCAAGCATCGGGCACCAGTGTCTCAGCCACCCCTGGAGGTGCCCCTCTTCCTCGAGGCTTCTTGGATGCTCCCCACGAAGAAGTCCCTAGGAAGAGATTGTGTAAGAGGAGACACTTGGATTCTCCACAGGAATCCTTGACATCTGATACTGACTTAGATGAGTCAGAGGGTCCCTAAGTCACCTTCGAAGATGTCTCTTTTCGGACATATTGGAGATCCTGAAGCAGAGAGGTGACTGGCAGTCCCTTCCCCCTTCTGAGGATGAGTCAGTTCTGCTGAAGGCATTTGGTGCTCACCCTTCCTCCTCCTGGGTCACTCCGCCTTGATGAGTTAATGGAGTTGATTGCTCAAGGGCGTGGGAGACACCTGACACGTGGAACCAGTCCCTAGGAAGCCAAATAAGTACATTACGGCACCACAGGACAAGGCTTACCTCACCAAAGGAGTTCCAGTAGACGCCATGGTGGTGGCAGCGCCACGAAAAGGAGATGTCGGAGTCTTCCTCATCTGTCCATCCGCCTAACAAAGATTCTAGGACCATGGACAGATACGGAAGCGCATTTTCAGTTCAGCGGCTTTCTATGCGTTCCCTGAACTATTTGACTCATTTTACACGTTTACAGAGGGATCTAGTCAAAGAGTTGGGAGATACCCTCCAGGGTACTACAGATGCTGCTGTTTCAGAGAAAGTTACAGCGCATCTCAACACCCTTACATCCATTGTAAACTCGTCCATGAGGCTGATATCCCACGCAGAAGGATCGAGTAGGGCAGCGGCTTCAGCGATTGCTCTTCGAGGCAATCCTGGATGCGCTTATGTTCGTTATGAAGCCTTCAAGTCTTCCTTTACTAACGCCCCATTTGATGGAGCCACACTTTTTGGCCCTAAAGTAAAGGAGACCCTTACCCTGTGTGAACAAGAGGGAAAGACTCTGTCTGCTGTCGGAGTCCGTTTTCCACCCTTCCAGACCGTACCCCAAAGGGCAACGTGGGAAAATGTGGTTTCAAAACACCAAGGATCTTTCCCAAACACACAGGGTGATGCCCCTCTAGAGGCAGAGGGGGCAGAGGTGGAAGACGCCCCTGGCGGCAGAGGGGTCCATGAAACCAAGGTGACAGGGATAACCTCCTGGCAAACCTTTCCAGCACTCCTGAGAGGAGGCCCGACTGTCCTGCTCTGGAGGCAGTCGGGGGTCGCTTAGCTTTATACCCTCAGGCCTGGCGAAACATAACTACAGACAAGTGGGTAAAAAGCGTGGTTACCAGAGGTTACAACATACCCTTTCTATCTCAGCCCATCCCAAAGAAAAGACTCCCAGATGTACCGCCCCATCTGCGAGAGCCAGCAGCTATAGAAATTTCAAAGCTGCTAGAGAAAAGAGTCATCCAACCAGTCCCAGCGGACCAGCGAGGATTCGGGACTTACTCAAGGTTCTTTTTAGTTCCAAAGAAAACAGGGGACTGGAGGCCCATTCTGGACCTGAGCTACCTCAATACCTTCGTCAGGAAAGAAAAGTTCCGAATGGTCACGCTTCAATCGATCCTTCCATTCTTACAGAAGGACGACTGGATGTGCTCAATAGATCTAGAGGATGCATACTACCACATAAAAATGGCCAGGGCATCCAGAGATCATCTGCGCTTCCGGCTGGGGGCCAGTCACTTTCAATTTCGAGCCCTGCCCTTTGGTCTGACCTCAGCCCCCAGGGTCTTCACCAAATATATGGCAGTGGTAGCGTCTCACTTGAGACGCCAGGGATTCCAGGTGTTTCCGTATCTGGACGACTGGCTCCTTTCTGCCACCACCCGACGTCAACTGCTACAGGCCAGAGACTTTGTTCTTCAACTGTGTGTTCACCTAGGGATTTCCGTAAACTTCAGAAAATCCTTACTTCAGCCATCACAAAACATCTTGTTCATAGGAGCAGAGTTAGACACACGTCAGTTGATTCTGAGGCTTCCCCCAGAAAGGATATTATCTCTTCAGACTCATATTCGTCTTCTACTCTTGTCAAGGAAATCTCCTGCAAAACTAGTACTAAAGGTGTTGGGCCTCATGTCAGCCTCCCTGATTGCAATTCCCCTGGGAAGGCTGCACATGAGAGTCCTACAATGGCTGCTGTTTGCACAATGGTCGTTTCAACAACTACCTCTAACACACCAGATTCTTATAACAAAGACATGCAAAACAGATCTAAACTGGTGGCTTCAAACGTGCAACCTTTCCAAAGGGAGACCGTTTGTGCTACCCACACAGTTACGGTGACCACGGACGCTTCCCTGATAGGGTGGGGGGGCATCTTTCAGGGACAGACAGTCCAAGGCGAATGGACCAATTTGGAGTACAATCTGCACATCAATGTTCTAGAGTTGAGGGCAGTGTTTCTAGCGTTGCAACACTTTGCTCCCCTTCTTCCTCTAGGGACTATTGCAGTTCAGATGGACAACATGTCGGTAGTCTGGTACATAAACAAGCAAGGGGGAACCAAGTCCTATCAGCTATGCAGAGAGGCCATGAGAATTTGGCAGTGGGCGGAGTCCACGGTCGCTTTCTAATAGCAACGCACATCCCGGGGTCATCCAACGTCATAGCCGACAGGCTGAGCAGAGCAATTCTGTTACCGCACGAGTGGTCCCTAAAACAGTCAGTGGCGAAAAGGATTTTTCGCACGTGAGGCCAGCCTTCCTGCGATCTGTTTGCTCCAATGAACGCCAAATGCAGGAGCTACTTTGCCCTATTACCCTCCAGGGGAAGTCCCCAGGACGCACTGGTTTCTGATTGGCCCCCGGGACTCCTGTACGCATTTCCCCCATTTCCTCTGATATCAAAGTTTCTCCAGAAAGCCAACAACCTACACAGGACGATAATCCTCATTGCCCCATTCTGGCCTCGTCAAATTTGGTTTCCCTTCCTGAAGATACACTGCATTCGGGGACCCTGGATTCTGGACCCAGAGCCAGACCTATTGACTCACTCATCAGGGGTTCCCCATCCCACGCTTCTGTCCCTCCATCTAGCAGCTTGGCTGCTCCAATTCCCAACTTAGCCAGGTCTGATCTTTTGTCACCAGCAGTCCAGGATATTTTGGTGGCTTCGCATAAAGCTTCCACTACTAAGACATATGCTAGCAAATGGAAGCGATTTGTATTCTGGGCGAATACACACCATGTGGATCCTTTTATAGCTCCTTTGAATAAGATCTTAGAGTTCTTAACAGACTTATTCCATCAGGGTGCTTCTCCTGCTACACTAAGAGTTCAATTGGCTGCCATTTCAATTTCCATGTGGAAGAATGTGGAGCTCCTATTATGGCTCACAGACTTTGTAAAGCCTTTTAAAGGAGTTTTTCATATTAGACCACGTCAGATCTCCTACGTCACCTTGGAGTCTAAACTTGTTGCTATCTAAATTAATGTTGCCCCCTTTTGAACCTGCCTCTTCTTGCCCATTAAAATTTTTATCCTGGAAAACTCTCTTTCTGGTAGCCATTACTTCCGCTAGGCAGTATCTGAACTTCAGGCTCTCCATCAAGCACCCGTATTTGATCTTTCACTCTGACAGAGTTTCTCTTCGAACCAATTCATCCTTCCTCCCTAAAGTGTGTTCTGTTAACAATATTAATCAGTCCATTGAATTACCCACTTTCTTCAAAAACCACTCCAACAAAATGGAGTATATGTTACACAAATTAGATGTTCACAGACAGCTAAGATTTTATTTGGATAGAACAAAAGATCACAGAAAAACAGATCAACTCTTTGTGGCTTTTGCTGATAGCAGGAAAGGACTTGCAGTTACCAAAAGAACTCTTTCTAAATGGTTAACGGATTGTATAATCCATGTCTACGATTCTTCAAATCAAACCCTGTTACATAAACCCAAAGGACATTCCACAAGGTCAGTGTCTACATCTTTGGCTCATGCAGCCCGCCTACCACTGGACGCTATTTGTGCAGCTGCTACTTGGTCTAAACCACATACATTCATTTCTCATTATAAGGTAGACAAGGTTTCTAGGGACAGGGCAACCTTTGGTTCCACTGTGCTCAAGAACGTCCTCCCGTGAGTTCCTCAGGAACAAGGAGCTAGGGACGCTACCCATGTGTAAGAACAAACGGCGAGATTGAACACTATCACATATTGAAGTTATGTCCTTACCATAACGTTCCATGTGGAGTGTTCATCTCGCCTTTGTTCTTACAGTCCCACCCTCCCACCCTTAGGAAGAACGTTCTTTGATGCCTGGCCAGGAGCATTCTGCTACTGTTACAATATTGTGTACATAGTTGGCATATATATATTTTTATATATGTCTGTTTAGCTTATATATATATATATAGTTATGTGTAGATTCTTTCTGTACATATGTGATGTAAGCATGAGTGTGCTATTCTGTAGATTGGTTTGCTTGCAAACTAGATCTGAGGTAAAGGCAGAGGGGGATTGTGGGTATTAGATTGTCTCGAGCTTCTTCTCGATGCAGAGCTTGCAAGAGGCCGGCACGGAGCCGAGGATCGGCTCCGAACCCATGTGTAAGAACAAAGGCGAGATGAACACTCCACATGGAACGTTATGGTAAGGACATAACTTCTATTTAAATGCTTTGTGTACTAGACTTGCTATAGTCCCTTTACATTAATTCCTACTATTTCATGATATATTTCTTTCAGCACAATGTTCTTGTATAGCAGTCATGGCTTAGTGGTAAGTCATGCAGACTAGTGTTCCCAGGGTCCTGGGTTCGAGACTGACAGAGGTATTTTATTTTGCTGCTGAGCAAACTACAAGCCTTGTCATTCAGAGTGACTAATGCACTTTTAAGCAGTTGTACGTGGTTAGCACTGGTTTGTGCGGAGCTCACGCATGCGCACTGTCGCTTAGCTTCACGCACACACGCTTAGACAAACGCACAGAAGCGCACTCCCGCTTACTACTGCTTAAAAGTGCTTACTCTCGCGCACACCCGCACTAATTTCTTTTAAAGGAAAGAAAATGGGGAGATAGGAAAGTGGTGAAAAAGGGGGCACAAAGAGGGTAGGACTGTAGGAAAACAAGCTCGGGTTTTGCAGGATGGATGTAGGAAAGGCCCATAGCTGCCCATTTCTTCATCAGCAACAGCTGTGCATATGTTTGTAATTTGGTGTGAAATTTGAAACCTTCCACCCTTGAGAGAGGGGTGAGGACAACAATATTTGTTGTACAGCCAATTGTAATTGCCAGTTTACATGTCCAGCAGACATGTGTGCACAATGGGCAGCTATGTATGGGGCGTAATTTTTTTGTGGGTACAGAGTACCCCTTTTTTTTTTCAGGTGAGAGTGGTATGTCAGGTACAGGAAGTCGGTATAGCTGGGGAGGTAGGTAGGGGAGGTTAACAGACAAGACAAACAAGACGCATACAGGGGTGATGTATGACACGTGGGGGGGATACACAATTGACGGGGACGGATGTTTGGATATCTCGAACCCATGAGCCCACAGATGGCAACAGTGGAACTGAGATACCCACCCATGGGCAGTTGCCACTGTGCCTTTACTGCCCAGGACAGGGCTGTGCTGGGGGCTGTGTAGGACGGGCAGCAGGCACGCCCGTGAGTTGTGCCACCCGTGCCTCAAGCTGGCGTAGGGGCCCAAGCACAGCATGCCTGATCTCCCTACACACCACAGTCCGGACACTACGGAGGGTGAGTGGATGTTCTCCTCTGGCCACGCTTGCAGAGGGGGGACGAGCCCCATCCCCTGCAGTGCTTCCACCCACAGGTGGCACAGGGCCACTGGAGGAGGGTCCTGCCTGGGCAATACTGCCAGGTGCACTTGCCAGCTGAGGTAGGAGAGGTGGGTCCGCTGGAACCCACCTTCCCTGTCGTCCTATGTTTTGCATTATTTTATGACAGTTTGGGTTAGTAACGTACAATACCATTCACAATTAGTTGTAACAGCATGCATTAGTATTCCCATTACCAAACACCCATAAATTCGAGCCATTGAACAGCAAGCATAACACATGCATAATTTGAACAATAATACACAATCCAACAACATGCAGAGTTGATTGATGGCAACAGGCCATCAGGTTTGGATGTATGAACAGGGCACATGCATCAACATACATACAAATATGTATGAACCAACAGGACAAATGTCCAGGGGAGTTAATTGTGAATACACATACCCATTTCATGTGGAATGGATTATTTGTGGTTATAGGGTGGGGTGAAGAAATATTTCATTAACAACTTCATATACCTATACATATGCTGTACATTTCTACTAGCTGCAGATATATACACACTGCAGGTCTGACTACAGTTTCCTATGTGTAAACTTACGCATGTTGGTGATGGGAATGTTACTGCTACATTAATATACATTGCATTTTTATTCATACACATTCATATCTGGCTCTGTTCAGCTACAGCATCCTGCTACATTTGCTTTATATGGCTCTAGACAACTGTGGATGTTTGGTATTTCATACAACCATACTATCTGCGTATTGCAAACATACAGCAACATATCCAAATTGTAGGACACACATTCCAGTTTCAGTACTTTATTCCACACATTTCACTGTTTGGTTGTGCCTGTCACATTCATTTCATTCTGTACTGACTGCAGTATACTTTATTCAGGAGTTATTACATCTTTATTGGTGGATTCATACCTCTTTCTCACACTCTCACTTGTTTTATTTTTACAATTCAGGTTGGTACTTAATTCTAGGCTTTATTGACATGTTTTACTTGGTTACAACAATCCTTTCCAACAGTCTCACTTGTGTCATGTTTCAGATTTTAAACGGGGATATATTTCACACATGTGTTTTACTCAGCTTGTGTAGCTGTAATTTACAGCCTGCTGCAGGTTATGTACTATTACATTACAGGTGGAACATCTTTATTTCAGACTTGTTTCATGTTATTTTTGGATTACAGGCTGCATCACACTTATGTAATCACACAGTACAAGCAGAATCTCTCTTACACTGTTACTTGCACTTTTTATTAATAAGTGACTACACTGCACTCTTTTGCAAGCTGTCATACTTATATTTTTTGACAGTTACAGGGAGGGAATTACTAACCTGCCTGGTGGCGCAACTGCACAAGCCTATTGGCATAGGCTTGACGATTCATGGAATGGACACCTGCAGCTGTAATATAAATGTAGTAATATTGGAATACACATCTCCATAATATCAGCTAGGTTAATTTCTTAAATAAATAATTACATGTAACTTACTCAGTAGTGGGGCATTGGGCATTTGCCGGGCCTCCTGGATCCAATGGTTCAGTTGGTCCTGCTTCCGTCTCTTCAGGTCCGCATGGTGGTGATGGACCTGTTCACCAGTCCTTGGTATTCCTGTGGCACTGGTGAGATCATGTGCCAACCGGTCCCACGCCTCAGCCTTGTATGCTCCCCACAGGACCTGGCCCTGCATGAGTTGGGCCTCATGATCATGGACGAGGAGCCAAACCATATATTTGGACTCCTCAACGCCCCACCTCTGTGCTCGGAAGCAACTACCCTCTCCTACACCTGCCATCCTGACTGCAAATCTATTCCACAATCAGTTATGCTGTGTATTCCCACCTATGGGGCTTATATATGCCGTTTTTCCTGCACTTATCTGTGATTGGCCATTTTGAAAATGTATCAGCTTCAAAAAACCTGCTTTGTCATGCTTCTCTTTCCATTCATTCCTATATATATGCTATTACTGCATTTCTAAGAGCAACTGTCATGGCTTAGTGGTTCAGTACTTTGACTGTGGTGCATGGTATCCTGAGTTCGAGCCTGGCCATTGCTTTTTTTATTTTATGACTGTCTACACAGGCTAGGAGGTGTGTCTGTGTAAAGGCAATTTTGATACAGCTTGCTCAATGTTGCCCGGCGGTTAGCTTGTTGGCACGGTGCGCAGCTCCGCGCAAACGGGTTATGCTGGTTTACACATAATTTGGCTGTCAGCACGCATATTACGCTCAGCTCAGCTACGGGCACGCAGTTTCAGCATGTTAAAACGCTGCTCAACCCCGGGCACTCATTTTACACCTGTTAAACCACTGCTCACCTACGGGCAGATATACTCAGCTTGTTAGAGTGTAGCTCAGCTATAGGCACTTCTGACATTTTTTTTTTATTATCACACATTTCTTCAAAATACATGGTCCATTTCATTACATTTTACATAAAATATGATTTTATATATGTACATATATGTCAGGGAATTGTTTCGTGCTTATTTCACTAAAAATAAAAATTGATGGTGTGGGGGCTCGAACCATGACTGCCTCCTCTTCAGCCGATGTCTCTACCGCTACGCTATTGCTTCTTGGCTTACTTTGCATATTTAGATCTTATATGCTTTTCCACTGACTGCTAACTGTGGCTAAGCAATGGGCACGCCCGCGCAAACGAGCGCAATCACGGGCAAACATCTTTAAAACTTATAAAAAAAATATAACATGTTCATTTTTACATTTTATGTTTATAGTCTGCAGGGGCATGTGTTGTGTTGTGTTTGTTGACATTTACGCGGACTCTGTCGTGGGGGTTTACTTTCGGGACTGTTCCTCTTCTGGGGGCGTGTCCGTTTGCAGGACTCGCCCTGCGGACACACCCCCTACTTTCTTACACGAACCGTGTTAGCCTTGGGTGTGAGTCAGCATGCCCTCATGAATATGCATGGCATGCTGACGTCACACCGTTTAACTGCAGCCTCCATGTAAGACTTGTAACTCTTACACGGAGGCTTCGTGAATCCTGCCCAGAGATTAGATATGTATACAGATATATAAATTTTATATCTATATATATATATATATATATATATATATATATATATATATATAAAGTGAAAGAGAGATACCTCTATCTATATATATATTTTTATATACACACACGTATATATGTGTATTAATATATATATATATATATATATATATATATATATATATATATATATAGATATAGATATATATATATACATATATATATTTATATAAACATGTATACATATGTTAAAATATATATATATATTTTATATATATATATATATATATATATATATCTATATATATATATATATATATATATATATATATATATATATATATAGTTCCCCTTCACAAGATTGAATGGATGGAAGCTCGAAATTCATAATCTCGAGACCAGAATCTCGAACTTCCATTCACTCGAAATTGTGAATGGGAGCCTTAGGTTTAAAAAAATAAAAAGTCAACTTACCTTATTGCAGGGGGCCAGATCCCACTGTACCCTAGCAGTTTAAATGTGAATGTTCCGTGACCGCACTATAGAGGAGGAATGGAAAATCTTCTGTTTTGCGCTTACGCGTATAGCACGGAATGGGAGGTTTCCCTTTCCTTCACAATAGTGCAATCTCGGACTAGGTATATTTAAGTGGAGGGGTGTGGGTGTTAATTTTTTCTTTTTTGTCCCTTTCATATGTTCGAGTTTTTCTAAATTCGAGATTCTGGTTTCGAGTTTATGACTTTTGAGTTTAGAGAAATTCGATCATATGAAGGGGAACCATATATATAATGAATGTTTTTTCAGGCTGTGAATAGTGGCAAATGTTAATATGAGCAAATGTTTTCAATGGAGTTATTGCTGCCAGTGCTTTTTATGGGATTGTGTTGCAGTGGGATTAGAGAATTTGCCCTTTCCCTGCTGTTGTATGATTTTTAATTTAGTCTGTTTAATTAGCAGAGGGTGTAAGGAGTGCAGGGTGACTTCACCTTTTCAATAAATAAATAAATAATTTTTGTTGTTTTTGATCATTTTAGATTCAATCTAAAATGATCAGTGTTTTGATTGCTATTTCAAATGTTCAGTGTTTGATGATATACTGACACATACACACACACACACACACACACACACACACACACACTCACATCCCACCCACATATTTATATATATATATATATATATATATATATATATATATATATATATATATATATTTTTTTTTTAATATATATATATATATATATATATATATAGAGAGAGAGAGAGGGGTGCATATTCATAGGAGTTTTAAGGCTATTGTAATCTAATGATTATTAGTAACTTGCCAATGCACAGCCTCATGGCATTACCTCCTTTCTCAAGGAAGAAGAGGCCAATTAGTCATGGAATACATTTGAGAACCCAAACAGTGTTTAGTCTGAGGGAAACTATTACCCCTGATTCAGCAAGTCCTGCACAGCGTGCAGGACTCGTGCAGGAGCTCCAGCAAGCAATATGTCTGCCGTGCGATCCAGGAATAACCTGTTGGGACATACACAAGCGCTCCTGCACTAGTCCTGCATGGATGCAGCCCTTGTATACAAATTACCCCATTTGCAGGAGAAATCTATGCAAATGAGGTGAATTTGCACTGGCCGTGCAGGACTAGTGTAATCAGCAGAAATGTACTCTGCCAGTAACGGAGTACATTTCTGCAAACTACAAAATAGAGCCATGACAGCTCCAAATAAAGGGTGGATATTATGTAGAAAGCATGCCAATGGCCAACTATAAGGCCATTGGCATGGAAAACAGTTGCAAAAAGAAAAAAAAAAACTTTTATTTTTTTTTTTTTAGCCGATCTCGGCTGTTTAAGTGTAGGGCAGCGGCACGCAAATGGGATCGGGCGGAAAATAAGAAAAAAAAAAAACTAAAATAAGCATTCTAACCAAAATCACTATTTTGCCATTATACTCAATGGCAGGCAGAAGACAACATGGCCAGTGAGTAGTAGTTGCTAAGGGGGGAGGCTCAGTGTGGGACATGTAACTATGCATCAGTAGGCAATCCTATGCAAATGAAGGGAATGATACTGAATCCCAGATTCCCCCTGCATGCTAGTCAGTACCCAACAGTGTAAGAGCAGGAATAGCGTAGTGCAAGCCTAGGAGTTACCTGACATCATAGGGGTGTGTGTCAGGCATAGTGTAAGCAGATTGGAGCCCTGTGGCTCGGGTTTGCCCTTAGCTTAGCAGAGCTAAGCAAGGGAGTGTGTCTGAGTCTGCCTAGCACTCTTTACATTGCCTAAGTGGGCGTGCGCACCTCGCACCGGGTTTTAAAGGGAAAATAAAAAGGAAACCAGGAAATAGAAGCTCTTTGCACATCTGAGCACTGTGTTTGTGCGGCGCGCCCCTGAGCTTAAACAGGAAGGCAATGGGAAGGGAAAACTGCAGTAGGAAGGTAATCTAGGAGAGCTAGCATAGCTGGCAGGTGAAATGTATCAGAATCAGCCAATTACACAGGCAGCAGACCAGCCCAACCCAGAACACTACTATAAAATATGCAAACACCTTTCCCTCTGTTTTTTCCCACATTCTCTACACCACCGGTGTATATAAGCAGGGAAATTTTAACAAACAAAAACAACAGAATGATAGGGGCTGCAGCAGCTATCAGACATCAACATGTGGAAGAGGCTGATGGCGGTGAGGATGAGAATGCTGTCGACCAACCCACAGTGAGGAGACGGAGAAGGGTGTACAGACCCTGGGTAACCTACCAGGGGCTACATGAGCTGGAGATAGTGGAGCGCTATAGGGTGGACAGGAACCTCCTACAGCAAATTGTTGAGCTGTGCCGGCTACGCCTGACTGTAAGAGAGGGGAACCCATCCCCGTGGATACCAAAATATGTGTAGGCATAGGAATACTAGCCAGAGGTAGATCTCACAGGCATCAGCATCTAGAGGATTCCACCAGTTCCTGGATGCAATGTGAGGTGTTGGCCATCAATATGCATCTCTTCCACCAAATAGCAGAATACCCTGAGGTGGTGGGTGCTATAGACTGCACACACATATGCATATAAGCACCACCCAGTGAGCGGGGTAGGGTCTACATCAACTGCAAGGGCTACCCAACTGCCAGGTCATGTGCGATGCCCAAGGTATTATAATGAATGTGTGTGCTGTCTGCCCTGGAAGTTATCACGATTCCCACATCTGGCATCTGATGCAGCTGTACCAGAGATTTGCCAATGGGGCCATCCCTTACAGTCACCTAGTGGGGGATGCTGGTTATGCACTGGAGCTGTGGCTGATGACACCCATCAGAAATGCACACACACCTGAACAAGAATGCCATAATGAAGCACATGCACAGACCAGAATCATAATAGATCATGATTCTGGTGCCTGGACACATCCGGTGGAGCCTTGCAGTACTCACCAGCTACATGTACCCAAATTGTTGTCATATGTGCCATGCTACATAATGTTATCCTGTTGAAACAGCTGCAGCAGGAACAGCACGGGGCAGGGCCACACAGCCCCCCACCAATGTCAAGGCCTGCACAGGCACAGAGTGACTCGGAGGAGGAACAACTTGAGCCTTCCCCAGTAGGCAGGTGGAGGCGTGGACAGTATGCCATGGCCGTGGCAAATAGGAAACACATAACACAATTCCCACTACTATAACACATGCTAGCAGTAAGCCATTGTAAATATATGGTGGTAATATGTGTCACCGTCTGAAACATTGACATGGCATGGCTGTTGGGCTAGATATACAAGCAGTACACAGGGGAAAGTGCCCCAGACATACAGTATATAATGCGCAACTGTGAAATGGATACACCCTTGGAATTGTACATACAGGTATGCATCACATTATCTGGCCCTGTAGTAGAGGATACCGGTGTCATCTGGCCAAACACTTGCAGATCACAAAGGTGGTAGGACTGATGTATTGGGAAACAACTGATGTACCTGCACATGCCAGCATAACTGGAATGCCCCATGCATATCTGTGCATCAGATGCAAGTAGTGTCCATAGCACACATGCACCCAGCTCACCCAAACACCATCCACAGGTACCTCTGGTCGTATCCCTGCTGTTGTAAATGGGTACAATATGCCTCCACCTGTATATGGCAATAGAGAAAGAATGCAGCATGCAGTGCAGGTGTCCCATGCAGGTGTGTCCCTAGCTGTAGGTAGCACCCTGCCTGCATCCACACCACCTGATCAAGACTGATAGAAAGTATTGGCATGAACACCTAGCACACCTACCCTGTCACCCCAGGGGAATATACTGTATGGCGGTCTGAGACGGTAGGACTGACAGAATGCAACGGCCTGCCACAGCTGGCCCACATCACCACCAAATGGCCTACAGGCCTCTGACAAAGGCCTGTGTCTCACATGTACTGCCAATGCATGTTATGTCATGGACACCCAAATAATAACTGTATATACACTCCACATAAGCCATATGTAAGGCCATGTGGACAAACATCAAAACACAGCTGTGATGAGGTGATAACCTTAGGGAAAGTATCAGAGAATGTATGCATGATGTATGGAAGAGGATAGAATAATTGAGGGAGGGGTGGGAGCATGGGCAGCATGGAATGTGCAAGGTCCAACACAGCTGTATGCACACACTATCCCTGGCTGCAAACACATAAATGGGTGGCTACAAACCTGTCCGTACACCACAATAGGGGTAATGTCCTGACTCATGGCCCCTGCCTCTGGGTAACCTATGTGAATCTGTACAGCCGTGAAGTATTGCCAAAGCAAGATAAGGCCATTCTGTCATGTTGATGGATATACACGTATGGGAACCTCTGCCAGCACTGTACCAAGGTGCTGAACTGGATACACAGACTCAGCAGCAAGTGTCTACAACTCCCCCTCCAGAATGCATAACTTACCATGAATAGGTAGGCATCTGCCCACAATACTGGACACAGCTGCAGTCACCCTTGTCCCCCAGGACATCACTGTGAGCAAGAATGTCCACCTGACAGTACTTGAGGACATAAAACATCACAGTATATAACAGCACACATGTCTGAATATCTCTGCTAACACCAGTACCATGTAGCAGAAGCAGCACAGACACAATCACCTACAGTGCACACTATCCCCTGGACAGTTTGTCCCCATATTGCCAAATGTTCTACGGATACCCTGCAGAAACAGTTTGCTACCTGTAGGTGTACAACACAAAGGTCTGTACTAGAGTACAAACTACCTGGAATGGATCCACACATTCAATACAGAAGAGCATACTGGGCATGCTCACACACTTAGAGAAATGAAGGCAATGTCAGACAATAACATACTGAAAGGTCATACTGGGCATGCTCACATACTTAAACAAATGAAGCCCATGTCTGCAAACAACAGTGGAACATACATATCTGACAGTTGCAGATGTTAGTGCATACACTCCTCAGTATGCACCAGTCATGCTTTGCACACACATTGGATAGGAATACACACATATATCCAAGGACAACACACTATAATAAGCCAAAAGTAGACATACATAGATGTGTGGAAGAGAATGACTGTGACAAAGAGCCATCCATCATGAGGCCTGTCTCACCCAGCACACAGCCGAATGGCTACAACGACATGATGTGTTAATGTCACTCACTGTAGGCATCAGCCACTAGTATCCATCAGCATTAGAGACTCTGTGGTGCAAATGCTAGCTGTGCAGCATGACTGTACAAGGCAGTAGTCATCTAGCAGCTGTATACACATACCTGTGGAATATAACCCTGCGTGTGCCTGCATGTGGTGTGTCAACCTCTAGATGAGTGGGTTATGGCCCATGCACTCACACTGCCCTCCCCATAGCCCTACTGTGACAAGCCTGCTGATGTCATCCACTTTGAAATACACCTTTGGAAATGGAGTAGCCCAGTAATCTCTGGGGCATGTCCTAAAAATGCGTTTTGCTGTAGTATAATAAACTAATTAGGTAGAAGTTCTAATTCCAGACATGACAACTGTGTGTGTGGGTGTGTCTCTGTGTATGGAGCAATGCTTTTTAGGCTAGTCACGCTCACTGCAATTCAAATGCCCTACTTTGGCAAAGCTGCTAATGTCATTCACTGTGAAATACACCTTTGGGAAAAGTATAGCCCAGTAATCTCCGTGGCGCATCTTATAACTGCGTACTGCTGTAGTGTGATAAACTTGTTAGGTAGGAGTTATAATCCCAGACATGGCAACTGTGTGTTTGTGTGCCCCTGTCTGTGTCGGGAGCAATGCTTTTTAGGCTAGTCACACTCACTACAGATCCAGTGCCCTACTTTGGCAAGGCTGCTGATGTCAGTCACTGTGAAATACACCTTCGGGAAAGGTGCAGCCCAGTATTCTCTGTGGCGCGTCCTATAACAGTGTAATTCTGTAGTGTGATATAGTACTCTGGTAGGGGTTCTATTCTCACACATGGCAAGTGTGGATGTTTGTGTGTGTGTTTCTTTGTCTGTGTAGAGAGCAATGCTTTTTAGGCTAGTCACACTCACCACAGCTCAAATGCACTACTTTAGTAAGGCTGCTGATGTCATTCACTGTGAAATACACCTTTGGGGAAGGAGTACTTCAGTAATCTCCATGATGCATCCTATAACTGCGTAGTGCTGTAGTGTAATAAACTAGGTAGGTATAAGTTCTAATCCCATACATGGCAGGTGTGTCTTTGTGTCTGTTGTCATTCGTATCCTGTATGGAGGTGGCTGTGAGTGCATAACAGCTGGACTCATTGTGGAGCGGGTTTTGCAAATTTCTTATATGGTGGCCATATTATATGTCACAATGTCCACCTTACAGGGATAACAGATGTGAAATAGCCGAGAGGATTGGATGCCAATCCATACCCCTACATGTGAATCAAGGCCTGGTGAACAAAGTTAGCAACCTTTGTATTACCCAGAGAACACTCTCAACCCATGTCTCATACACAGACACACTTGCCTAGGCAACAGCCGCTATGTTGGTAGTACCCTGCATATTGCCTACAGATAGTAACTATGGTGTGATTGCAGTGGACTACAGAGGGCATGGCACCCTGTCCATCAGTACAATATGAACGTACATGCAGACAGTGCACCCTCTCTATGTTCCCTACTGGACACCTGCAACACCTGTGGTGCCATCAGATGTGACCCACAAAGGACATACCATGCCTTAAACACATGCCCTGTATGGACAGATGCCACTGACACCAGGAAATACCTGTATCATGTTATCAATGTAGGTGCAGTGTCAACCTGCTGTCCATTACCAGTTCCCGCAACATGAGGCCAGGACTGACACATCTGATGATAACAATCTGTGTACACAACATGGGCCAGGCACCCCAGGTACAGTTCCACATGTCACTGTACATGCATGTGGGACGTGTGCACATCCCAGACACCGTGTATGTCATGGACTAAAGAACACATACATGGCAAGCAATGCACAGCAATGGCCACACACAATAGTTACCCATGTGACTGGTTGGTGAATACAGTACCCACCTGTGCAGGCCAATCCAGACACTACACCCTTGAGCCACACTGCAGACCATTGTCATATGGTCTGATGCCAAGGTATACCCATCACCTAGCCTTATATAGCCGTCTGGGCACAGTCAACCACTACACACCCGTGAAGCAATGCACCCATGCATGTCAGTACTGGCACCCTGTGTCTGTGTGTGTGGTATATGATGCTTTTGACCACATTCACACTCACTACAACCCCCAATGGCATACTGGAGCATGCTGTCTGATGTCAGATACCTCCACATACCCTTTGCCCATATAACCTCAGGATAACCCCTGTGGTGCATGTGATAACTGCACAGTACTGTATTGTGGAAAACTATTGAGGAGGTGTATTCCTGACCCTGCCAAGTGCGTCAGTATGTGTGGGTCCCTGAGAGAGTGTGGCTGTATTGACACTGACACTTGTTCATGCAGACAGGCACATGTACTACATCTACCATATAGCTACCATATCACTGTTGCAGATGTCACTCACCATTACACATACGTTTGGAGAGCTCCTCAACATATAAGCTATGTGGCGCATCCAATAACTGCATAGACATGTGATAGCAATACATATTCAATCAGGCATTTTATACCCTGCACTGTTAGGTGTGTGAAACAAACATGCTTAGATTTACTCTCTCACCCCCTCCCTGACTTATCTTTGCCTCTGTCTGCCTTTTTCACTCCTTTTCTGGTGGATGTGGAGACTTACACTTGCTTTGCTTAGGCAGCAGCATGTGTTTTGTAAGTGATGCTCATGATCAGCTGATGGCCTCTGCATGAATTGCAGCCCTCTTCTAGCTGATTGCATGTGGAACAGCTGTGGTAACATTCCCATAGCCAATTGCATGGAAACACACTCCAATATCTAGGAACATCATGTTGGTGTTGGGCCTTTTCATTCATTGTGAGCAGGACCTAGATCTGTTGTTTGGCAAACAGCATATCATATGGATTGGGGATGTACCTCTAACAACATACACTGTGGAAACACAGGAGGGGGATGTGCCTGACATGACTACAGAATGTAAGTGTTGCTATTCTGCATTTGGAGTAATGTTGGTTTAACAGGGTGTGTGTGGATATGGCTTGTCTACATGTTTTAATACCTCCCAAGAGCAAAGAAGGATAACACTTGAACCACGATATAAAAATCACAATTCTTTATTTCACACATAAGCACTTTCACGGTTCAACAGACCGCTTCATCAGACAAAAGAAATCACATACAGCCTAGATTTTATGTAGTAAACATCAATTAAGGTTTTAAAATTCACTCCAAAATATTTAAAGGTATAGTATTACTAAAAACAACAATCATTGGGCTATTTCTTAAGCCGTTTCAATTTTAAAAATGATTTAATAGAGATAAATTCATTTAAACCATACTGCTTATGAGCAGCTAATCTAAACATCCATTGTAATTCAACATTTTCAGTAAAACTAGTAATTGGGCCAAGTCTCCCTTGTTCATAAACAACATGCAATACTTGAAACAAAAAAGTGTGGTTTGGGCCATTTTCATTTGTGTGCTTAGCCAAGGCACTATAAGTTAAGCATTTATGCATGTAGTACGGGTGGTCTCATATTCATACTTTCAAGGACCTATTGGTCTTCCCCACATAAAAATGAAAGCGTACTGTACAATGAGCTATGTGGATCAAATCTATAGTGTTACAATCAGCTTTACATCTCAGTTCCCATAATCTACCCGTAGCTGGATGTTTAAAAAAACGTGACTCATCAATGTATGCACAGTAGTTGCATGATCCACATTTATGTGTTCCATTCATAATTAATAAATCAGTCCTAGGAATTTTAGGATAACATAACATTTGTTTTAAATTCTTCCTATTTTTATATACAAACTTGGGACAAGGACCTATAACATCAGAAGTTTTGGAATCAACCATCAGCACGGGCCAGTTATTATATACCATTTTTCTAACAAAATTAATGTCTTGTGTATGCGAAAGAACCAATGGCAATCCATCAGTCTTTGTAAAGTAATCAGTACATGGTAGTTCCACTTCTTCAGAATAATAAGGTTTACCTTTCTTATTTCGTTCAGCATATACCTTTTTTAAAAGCTTTATTAATCTCACAAGATGAATATCCCCTCTGTTTAAAAGCCTTCTGGAGATATTCCAGTTTATTTGAAAAATCTACCTCTTCACATGACAACCTTGATACCCTCATACCCTGACCAACTAAAACATTGGTGAACACATGATTTGGATGCATACTTGTATGATGAAGAAAATAAGGTGTATAACATGGTTTCCTATGCATTCTAGTAGAAATAATTCCTTCATTTACTATAACAGTAACATCTAAAAAGTTTATGCTACTTGGATAAACAGTTAAACTAAAAAAATCACTACTTGTATTCAATTCTTCAAAGAAGTGGTATATTTCCTGTGGATTCCCTCTCCAACCAATGAAGAGGTCATCCACAAAGTGACTGTATAAAATCACCTTATTATTCTGTTTGGTCAGGATATTTGCATACTCCCACTCCATCATAACAATGTTAGCGTATGAATTGGCACAGCTGGTGCCCATAGCGACACCAGCTGTTTGCCAATAATATTTGTCAACAAACAAAAATACATTATGTTCTAGTATTAAGTCTAAGAGCATACAAAGAAAATCAATCTTCTCAGATGAGAATTGGGTGCTTCTCTGCATAGCACTTCTCACCATGCTCACTCCTCATTAGGAATACAGGTGAAGAGGGATATCACATCTAGAGTATGCTAGTTACTCTAGATGTGATATCCCTCTTCACCTGTATTCCTAATGAGGAGTGAGTAAGCATGGTGAGAAGTGCTAAGCAGGGAAGCTCCCAATTCTCATCTGAGAAGATTGGATGTTAAGTTGTCAATCTCGCCTTCATTCTTGCTGGATGGGTTCGGAGCCGACTCGGCACTTGCTAAGCTCGAGAGCTAATTTTACCAGCTCGAGGCAACCCTATATCCCATGATGCAAGGCGGAGACTACCCAGATCTCGTTTGCCGCTTCGCTAACGAGGTGCCTTCTTTTACCAGCTCTAGGTAAGTGAACAGTTTTTGAGACTTTTCATCTACCCCCCTTTAAATTTATATATATATTTGTGTTTTGTTAACCTAACGACTTACTTTAGCCCTATTCCTGTCAGTGTTCCCTTTTTTTCGAGTAATTTATTCCCTTTTCCCTAGTTAGGCCATAGGCCTTCCCCTCCCTAAATTTTTTCCTGTCAGGGATTGTTTGTGTATGACTGTGTGTTATCCCTGTTTATTTTAAATTGTTGGACTGAGTGTTTTTGTGTGTGTGTGTTACTATTGTGTTTCCCCGACACAGTTATGTCGAAGGACACTAAGGTCTCAGGCTTCAAGAAGTGTGACTCGTGCTGTCAGAAGATGTCTCTGACAGACGGTCACACTTCTTGTGTTTATTGCCTGGGATTGCACTGCAGGACTCTTGTGCTATCTGTCATGCTTTCAGCCCAAGAGTCCTGCAGGAGCGAAAAATAAGCTGATATTAAGGGGCTTATTAAAGCCCGAGAGCTCCCGACTAAGTCGGCGCCGGGAAGCCCTCGAAACCTGTTAAGCCTTCGGCTCAGACTTCCAAGCCGGCTTCAGGTTCATCCTCACCAGGTTCGAGATCGGCCCGCCGGAGCCGATCCTTCCACCTTACCAGTCTCAGTATCGGCTCCATCCGGCGCCGATACTGTCAAATCCAGACACTCAGTGTCGGCTCCAGCTGGAGCCGACGTATCTTCAGCTCCGTTGGCTCCATTGATCTCAAAAAAGAGATCTCGATCCCCTTCAGTGGAATCTATACATTCGGCTCCGAGATCACCCTTGCTCTCGGAGCGGAGCCATCGGAGCCGTTCTTCTCGGTCATCCAGGCTGTCTGATCACGACCTCGAGAGAGTGGTGAGTAGACTATTAAAGTCTCAGGCATTGGCCCAAATACTCCATAGCCCATTTCAACAGACGGTAGCTATTTCACATCCACCAAACATTCATCCTTCGACTCTCTTACAGAGCTCGGAGCCAGAGCTCCTCGGAACCGGCACCATTGTGACTTCGGAGCCGATACCACCCCTTTCGGCTCTGCCCTCGGCTCCGATTTCCTCCTTGAGACCTTCATTGAGGGATCCGGGCGCCTGGTCTCTCATCGGCTCCGAGGGGCGAGTGGCATCGGACCCTTGTCCGACCCGCTCTCCCTCCTCGGAGCTGGCAGTGAGCTCGGCCCCGACATCTGCCTCGGAGCCTTCCCTCTCTGTGAGGCCTGGGGTTCCTATCTCTTCGGAGCGGGAACTTTCTGGTCTCTCTGACGGGGGAGCCTTCGAGGTGATGAGGAGTATACTAGCCCCTGGGCTTAGTCAACGGACATTTCCATCAGCTCCTCCCAGTACAGTGCCTGCTGACGTCTCTTCCCACTCTCTTGCTCCCAGACCCAGAGATCCAACGCCTCAGGTTTCCCCATTGGGAATATCTTCCTCTTCCGAGGCTTCTCCTGATCCGTCAGGGGAACCCCCGCGTAAGAGGACATGTAAGAGGAAACATCTAGACTCCCCTGAGTCTACTACATCAGATACTGACTTGGATGAGTCAGAGGGATCCCCAAGGTCCTCCTCTGAAGATGTCTCATTTTCAGACATCCTTGAAATCCTTAAGCAGAGGGGGAACTGGCCCTCCCTTAATCCTTCCGAGGACGAGTCAGTATACCTGGAGGCATTCGGATCTCGACCCTCCACCTCCTGGGTGTCTCCGCCTTTCGACCCTCTCATGGAGGTAGTGGCTCGGAAGGCGTGGATGGCTCTGGATTCAGTGGAACCTATCCCTAGGAGTTCTTCCAAATTTATTACGGCCCCACAAGATAGACAATATTTAACAAAGGGTGTCCCAGTTGATGCCATGGTGGTGGCTGCTGCCACCAAGAAGGAATTAGCTGATCCTTCAGTACCTGTCCATCCTCCTAACAAGGATTCTAGGACTATGGACAGGTACAGTAAGCGGATTTTTTCTTCAGCAACTTTTGCCATGAGATCGCTGAACTACTTATGCCACTTCACCCGCCTTCAAAGAGATGTTCTTAAAGAGTTGGGAGAAGTTTTACAGGATCCGTCAGCTGCTGGGTCTCAGGATAAGATTAGCTCACAGCTAGGAATCCTTAATTCCATTGCTAACTCCTCCATGCGGCTCATTTCTTATGCAGCCGATGGAGCGAGTAGGGCCGCAGGCACAGGAGTGGCTTTAAGGCGTCAGTCCTGGATGCGGCTTTGTAATTTTGCAGACCCCTTCAAGGCGTCCTTCACAAACTCCCCCTTTGATGGCTCGACATTGTTCGGACCTCAAGTGAAAGACACTTTGACTAGATGCGAACAAGATGGCAAGACTCTTTCTGCCGTATGAGTCCGTTTCTCCACCCCTTCTAGACCTTACCCCAAAGGACAGAAGGGAGGGAAAATGTGGTTCCGCAAATCTCAAGGAGTCACGCCTGACGCACAAAGTCAGTTTACCCCCAGAGGCAGAGGGGGTAGCAATAATAGACGCTGCCCTAGGGGCAGAGGTGGTCCGCAGAATCAGGGTAGCAGAGAGCCTCTTTCTGACAAACCCTTCCAGCATCCCTGAGATGTTGCCCGATTGTCCTCCTTCGGAGGCAGTCGGGGGAAAATTATCGCTGTACCCAATAGCCTGGCTTTCCCTTTCTCAAGACAAATGGGTACAGTCAATTATATCCGAGCGTTACAAAATTCCCTTTATTCAAACCCCAATTCAACAAAAGGGAACCCTTCCAGACGTTCCACCCGGTCTAAGGGAACTAGCAGTACTAGAAATATCAAAACTGCTAGTAGAAAGAGCCATCCAGCCAGTCCCAGCGGACCAAATAGGATCCGGAATCTACTCAAGGTTCTTTTTAGTTCCAAAAAAGACAGGGGACTGGAGACCAATATTAGATCTGAGCAAACTCAACAAGTTTGTAAAGAAATCAAGATTCCGGATGGTCACGCTTCAGTCCATTCTGCCCTTTCTGGGCAAGGACAATTGGATGTGCTCGATAGATCTTCAGGATGCGTACTATCACATAAAAATTCACAGACGCTCCAGAAGATTTCTCCGTTTTTGGCTGGGGACAAGTCACTTCTAATTCAGAGCTCTGCCCTTTAGACTCACTACAGCCCCCAGAGTGTTCACCAAATGCATGGCAGTGGTTACGGCTCACCTGAGACGTCAAGGATTCCAGGTGTTTCCATATCTAGACGACTGGCTCCTCACTGCCACCACCAGGCATCAGCTTCTCCAAGCCAGAAATTACACATTCACACTTGCAGAGGGCTAGGAATTTCTATAAATTTTGAAAAATCTGCCTTGCCGGCTTGTCAATCTATTACTTTTATAGGCGCAAGATTGGACACCGTACAACTTTCAGCAAAGTTAACAGACCAAAGGATCTTGGACATTCAAAGACATGTCCAGGTGATTCTTTTCAGCAACAAAATTCAGGCCAGATTTGCTCTGAAGGTACTGGGTCTTATGGCGGCCGCCATAACACTTCTTCCCCTCGCCCGCTTTTACATGCGTCTTCTACAATGGATGCTATTCACCCAATGGTCTTTTCAACAACTTCCCATGCGTCACGAGATCTTAGTAACTCCAACTTGCAAAAGACATCTGACTTGGTGGATATCGTCCCCTCAAATCCATCAAGGCAGACCATTTGTTCCTCTTGCCCCGGTTGCCACGGTTACATCGGACGCCTCCCTGATCGGGTGGGGGGGCATTATCAGGGCAGAATGGTCCATGGCACTTGGCAACCTTTCGAGTACCATCTGCACATAAATGTTCTGGAGATGAGAGCAGTGCTTTTAACGTTACAAGCCCTCAACGACTCTCTTCCCCTGGGAACTATTGCAGTCCAAACGGACAATATGTCTGTAGTGTGGTATATAAACAAACAGGGCGGAACCAAGTCCTATCCACTGTGTCGAGAGGCTCTCAGACTTTGGCAATGGGCAATCTCCTCTCACCGGTTTCTGATAGCAACGCACATCCCCAGGAAATCCAACATCATAGCGGACAGATTGAGCAGAGCTATTCTCATGCCTCACGAGTGGTCTCTCAAACAGTCAGTGACGGAAGAGATTTTTCAGAAGTGGGGCCTTCCTTGCTGTGACCTTTTCGCTACACCTCAAAACAACAAATGCCCAGACTTCTTCTCTCTCTTCCCCCTTCCAGGCCATCCCCCCAGAGACGCTCTAACCCAAGATTGGCCCCGGGGACTTCTTTATGCCTTTCCCCCTTTTCCGCTGATACCTCAGCTAATTCAGAAAGCAACCGCCTTGAGAGCCAAGTTGATTCTCATTGCCCCTTATTGGCCTCGACAGATATGGTTTCCGTTCCTACATCATTACCTCTTGGTACAGCCATGGCATCTGGACCCGGTTCCAGATCTTCTGACCCACCAGTCGGGTCAACTGCACCAATCCATACCTTCTCTCAACCTCACTGCTTGGTTGCTCCACTTCCATCCTTAGCCAGGCTTCCTATGATTTCTAATCCTGTACGGGATATCATAGTAGCTTCCTAAAATCTTCTACCAGAAAGATTTACACTAGTAAATGGCGACGCTTTCTTTCTGGGCAAAAGCTAGGAACATAGACCCCTATACTGCTCCAATTCATTTGGTATTGGACTTCCTAGCTGACATTTTTCATTCAGGATCCTCTTCTTCCACAGTGAAAGTTCAACTGGCAGCCATTTCAAATTTTCATATAGGCTTTTTGGACCACAACATTATGTCACATAAACTTTGCAAGGCATTCCTTCGAGGTATCTTTTTATTGAAACCTCCGATTAGAGACCCCCCACCACAGTGGGATCTAAATTTAATTTTAACATCCTTGATTCTTATCCCGTTCGAACCTGCAGCTGCCTGTTCTTTGAAATTGCTTTCTTCGAAGACACTTTTTCTAGTTGCCATTACTTCTGCCAGGAGAGTATCTGAGCTTCATGCTCTCTGTATTCGCCCTCCCTATCTAATATTCCACAAAGACAGGGTATCTCTAAGGACTAATCCGTCTTTCTTACCAAAGGTGGCATCGCAGACTAACCTAAATCAATCCATTGATCTTCCAGTATTTTTCCCGAATTATTCTGATAGAGCGGAACAAAAGTTACATTATCTCGATGTTCACCGCCAGCTCAGATATTATCTGGACAAGACTAAAATTTTTAGGAAATCTGATCAACTATTTCTATCCTATGCAGAGAACAGGAAAGGCCTTCCAGTTTCTAAGGTAACTTTATCTAGATGGCTGTCTTCTGTGATCACTTACATTTATCAGCTCAGAGGCAAAGAGTTGATTTCTAACCCAAAAGCCCATTCTACCAGAGCTCTAGTTACATCTACAGCTTTTCAAGCTAGACTTCCAATAGACACTATTTGTGCAGCAGCCACATGGGCCTCTCCTCATACCTTTGTTTCAAATTACAAATTAGATTTGGCCTCCAGAGACAGAGCAAATTTTGGTTCCATCGTTCTCAAGAGTCTGTTCCATTGAGCCACCCAGGATGGAGGTGCTAGGGACGCGGTCCCATCCAGCAAGAATGAAGGCGAGATTGACAACTTAACATTTAGAAGTTATGTACCTACCATAACGTTCCATGTTAGTTGTCTTCTCGCCTTCTTTCTTGCCCCGCTCCATCCCCCTAGCCTGGTCAGACCGGGAAGATTATGCATCTTCTATTAAGAGGTTATTACCTTTTTGTAGCTGTTCAACTTCTAGTGTCACTAGATTACGTTGATCCTTTCTAGAGGGTTATGATGTTATTTAGTATTGTTATTTTTCTTCGTCCTCTTCAGTTGGAAGAAAATATTGCTATTTCTTTAGCTACCAAACGAGATCTGGGTAGTCTCCGCCTTGCATCATGGGATATAGGGTTGCCTCGAGCTGGTAAAATTAGCTCTCGAGCTTAGCAAGTGCCGAGTCGGAGCCGAGGATCGGCTCCGAACCCATCCAGCAAGAAAGAAGGCAAGAGAAGACAACTAACATGGAACGTTATGGTAGGTACATAACTTCTAATTTTCTTTGTATGCTCTTAGGGTTAGTACTAGAACATAACGTATTTTTGTTTGTTGACAAATATTATTCGCAAACAGCTGGTGTCGCTATGGGCACCAGCTGTGTCAATTCATACGCTAACATCGTTATGATGGAGTATGCAAATATCCTGACCAAACAGAATAATAAGGTGATTTTATACCATCACTTTGTGGATGACCTCTTCATTGGTTGGGGAGGGAATCCACAGGAAATATACCACTTCTTTGAAGAATTAAATACAAGAAGTGATTTTTTAAAGTTTACTTTAACTGTTTCTCCAAGTAGCATAAACTTTTTAGATGTTACTGGTATATTAAATGAAAGAATTATTTCTACTAGAATGCACAGGAAACCATGTTATACACCTTCTTTTCTTTATCGTACAAGTATGCATCCAAATCATGTGTTCACCAATGTTTTAGTTGGTCAGGGTATGAGGGTATCAAGGTTGTCATGTGAAGAGGTAGATTTTACAAATGAAATGGAATATCTCCAGAATGCTTTTAAACAGAGGGGATATTCATCTTGTGAGATTAATGAAACTTTTAAAAAGGTATATGCTGAACAAATTAAGAGCAGTAAACCTTACTATTCTGAAGAAGTGGAACTACCATGTACTGATTACTTTACAAAGACTGATGGATTGCCATTGGTTCATTTGTATACACAAGACATTAACTTTGTTAGAAAAATGGTATATAATAACTGGCCCATGCTGATGGTTGCTGCCAAAACTTCTGATGTTGTAGGTCCTTGCCCCAAGTCTGTATATAGAAATAGGAAGAATTTAAAACAAATGTTATGTTATCCTTAAATTCCTAGGATTGATTTATTAATTGTGAGTGGAACACGTAAATATGGATCATGTAACTACTGTGTATACATTGATGAGTCACATTTTTTTAAACATCCAGCTATGGGTAGATTATGGGAACTGAGATGTAAAGCTGATTGTAACACTACATATTTGATCTATGTAGCTCATTGTACAGTATGCTTTCATTTTTATGTGGGGAAGACCAATAGGTCTTTGAAAGTACGAATACGAGACCACTTGTACTGCATGCAAAAATGCTTAACTTGTAGTGCCTTGGCTAAGCACACAACTGAAAATAGACCAAACCACACTTTTTTGTTTCAAGTATTGCATGTTGTTTATGAACAAGGAAGAGGCCCAATTACTAGTTTTACTGAAAATATTGAATTTCAATCGATTTTTAGATTAGCTGCTCACAAGCAGTATGTTTTAAATGAATTTATCTCTATTAAACCAGTTTTAAAATTGAAACGGCTCAAGAAATAGCCCAATGATTTTTGTTTTTAGTAATACTATAACTTTAAATATTTTGGAGGGAATTTTAAAACATTAATTGATGTTTACTATATAAAATCTAGGCTGTATGTGATTTCTTTTGTCTGATGAAGCAGACTGTTGAACCGTGAAAGCATTTACGTGTGGAATAAAGGATTGTGATTTTTATATTGTGGTTCAAGTGTTATCCTTCTTTGCTCTTGGGATTTACTACTATTTGTGTCTTGGTTTGCTTGCGCCTTGGGTTTTGGTTTTATTGTATTATTTTTTAATACCTGTCATGACAGTACTATGTTTCTGAGGAAACCCCATCTGTAGGATCATCTGCAGACTGGGCAGTGTGTAGTGCCTTTTGTTTCTTGTGTTACTCACAGAGCACTGTCTGTGAACTGCAGAAGCATAGTGTGAGGATTGCAGTCAGTACATGGCGACAGACATGAGAGTTACTGACCTCATATCCCTCATAGGACATATGTCGCAACAAACGCTGTTACAACAGTAAATGTATGAGGTTATCACAGCAACATGTCAATATTGGCCCTGTGTTTGTGCCTCCAGCTACAGCTCTGTCAATCTGTGTACATATGTTATGCAGTAAGAGGTGCATATGTCCTGTACACCATAATTTATTGACATCATATATGATAACAAGCCAGTGAGATATCAGACTGCGACACATGTTATGTATATTAGGGGTTCTCTTTGAGGACATAACCTGAGCATTCTGTGGTGGTGTGTACAGTACTGAGGTCTGTGTACTTAAGGTGATTGTCTACAGTGTGTGTATTGTGAATATGTACCTTGGCCTGTGTACAGACTGTGGTAGATATCACTGTTCTTGGTCCTGTTCTATCTGATGTTACATGCTGCTCTACTGTATGTTACCCTATCAGCTTACAGGTTTGTAGGGCCAAACACACACATGTCCCATACCACAGGCAGGCATCGGACCACACTGTGTATTGGCCCAGTATATGTAGGGTTAGTATGTCAGTGGCACATATGAGGATGGTGTTGATCAGATAGTTCATATAATGTAATATTACGCTAGCTACCATATGTAGCTGTGGCTGTGTTCACATTGGTTGTGGTTATGCACTTTCAGACAGGTGTCTGTTACTCTGTGCTGTGACATGCCTGTAGAGCCTGCTATATATGCAGGTACATGTGTATTCCCCCATAAGAAATGTAGGCCAATGTTGTTCCAGTCTGCCTGTAGCCTGCACAGTGCTTTGTTACATGCCTAGCAGCTTAGTGTACTTACCCAGTGTGATGTTTTGTCCAGATACTTGCCAGATGTACTGCTGCCAGACCACAGTAACAGTCATGTATGTCAGACAAAGCAGTGAGATGCTATACAGATGTATATCACTAACTAGTGGATAGTATGTGGCCATGGCACCTATGTACCAGTGGAGACAGGGGTGTGTGAATGCATAACCTATGGGGGCAAATGTATACCAGTATTTATGTGATATACCTATCTACATCCACAGTGTCAGGCTTGGTCCACATGTCCTGCACTAAGGGGTTCTGTGGATACCTCTGGACTGACCAGAGTGTGTCAGACTGTCCACGTTTATTGGCCATATCTCTACTGTAGTCCACAGGATCATTACTGTGCTAGCAGTGGTACTGTACTATGATGTCCATAAAATGTCTGTCAGTAGCCAATGGTGCACATGTTAAAAGCAGATGCGACCTCCCACATACAACATGTCTGTGAAGACAACTCCTATCACAGTAGCAATAGTCTACATATATACCTGCACTACATACCTGACACCCCCTTGCATTAAGAGGTTTGGACTATTGGGGCTGAGATAGGGCTCCACTCCATGTTCAGGACATGTGGTGGACATATATGTATATATTATCCATATATCTATATAGATATATACACATATACATATCGACATACATAGATGGATATGTATATGTACACACACATACACACACACACACATATATATATATATATATATATATTGTATATATATATATATATATATATATATATATATATATATATGTACACATATAAACAGTCAGATATATACATATACACAGCAGTATATGTCTACACATATACAGATAGAGATACATATGCACATATACTTATGGATCTCTACATATATATTGACAGTAATTGGTATATCAGAACAGATATGTATGCACATAAAGTTATAGATATCTACATATATATCTACATAAATAGGCATATCTGTACACATAGGATGTGCATAAGTCTATAGCTATATATCTATATATACATATATATATATATATATATATATGTATGTACATACGAAGAGATGTACACGTGGGCATATATATGTTGCACTATACAGATGTGTATACAGACATATGTATGAATATACATGTGTATGTACATGCAGACATATATCAACCTATTATATGTATATATCCATATTCCTGTCATGTGTAAACCTCACGGTTGTGTATACTCTCCCAGATGTATCTCGCCGTATGTATCTGCTGTGTGTACATTATGTTAAAACAACATATGTGATACAACAGTCATATTAATAACAAGTACTACAGAATTGTGGAAGTAAAGGCAATTGTTCAATACTAATCCATATGTATATTGACAGATATCTTGGAAAAACAACAGCTGTCTTTACAGTGGTCATGGAGTAGTGGTTAAGTGTTGTGACTTTAGTGTACAGGGTCCTGGGTTCAAGACCTGCAAGGGCTGTTCATTTTGTTGCTGGGCAGAACAAGGTCTGTTGGATACAGAGTGGTTAAGGCAGTTTTGAGCAGCTTTAAGAATGTTTGCGCGGGTTTTCATGAAGCTAAGCTACGGGTAAATGTACGGGCACTTTCACAGTGTAGGCTTCACTTACCAGTGCGTAAATCAGCTTAGCTGTTATATTGCAGCAATGTTGATACCTGCTAAGCATGGCTTAGCCTTGGTAACCAGTTCACACCACCCAGTCTGATAACATAGCAGGGTAATGTCATCTGTAATAAGTGTATGTAATGCCATGTACAATGCATGTGCCTATGTGCTGTCATTACAGTAGTAAGGGGTGTGTCATGTCTGGGACACAGATGTATATGAGGCCTATACAGCACTGTTATCCATGTGACTGTGTTACATACAGGGGTAGTAGCCCAGGGTACGTGCTGTCACACTGGAATATAGAATATCATGGCGGTACTACTGTTGACAGTGCCTACCCATGCAAGAGTAGATTGCTAAATGTAGTACTGACAACAGGCACACCTGCAGGCATAGCTGGACTCTGAGGCCTCCCTGTTGTATCCCTGGTGCGTGAGCTGTGTCACAGTATATAACCCTAACTGGGTAATGATCTGACATGTGGAATGTAACCGTAGACTACCGTCTGTACAGCACATGATAGCTAGGGCTCCTGAGATGTAGTTATGGCCAGGGGCGGCTCATGCTATAGGACTGTGGGACTGCAACTCTCCCACCTGTAAAATGGGTCCCCTACCTGTAAGCCCCCCCCACCATAGAACATATAAAAATAAAAAATATCTCCCACTGTAGAACATATAAAAATAAAAAAATATCTCCTGGTCACTGCACATGTGTGCTTAGTTCCTGACTGCTGTGTTAGGCAGAGCAGAACTCCAAGCATACATGCTCAGGCATTCCTGAGCTCCAGACTGCTCATTTAGGCAGCCTGGATAGGGAAGGCAGGAAACTCCACCCTTCCAACCCAGAGATCTGTGCAGTGACGACCGCACAAACTGGAAGGTCACCGGACTGCATCGCCCACAGGCTGGTCCAATAGCAGGAGGCTCCAGCCTCCTCACATTTCACGGGAGACCACAGTATGCATGGGCCAGTATGGAAGACTGATGCAGAGGAGTGTGTTGCAGAGTACAGGCTGTTCTGGAGGCAGGTAGGTGGTGATCACTGCAATGGCAGTGTGTGTGTGTGTGTGTGTGTGTGTGTGTGAGTGTGTGTGTGTGTGTGTGTGTGTGTGTGTGTGTAATGCCCAAGTTGCTTCATGGTGTGGGTAGAAAATAAGGATTGAACCCTGTACCTTGGGCCCAAGTGACAGGAGCCTGAATTCCCTACCCACCACCATTTCTAAAACATTTGCATATGTTTGCCTCATAACTGTTCTGTTCCTCATAAAATCTGTGGTTTCTGCATTTTTATTACTTAAAACAGACAGTAGTGCAGTGGTGCAGTGGTAGCAGTTTTGCCTGACAGCTATGGGTTGTCTGGTTTGATTCTTGGCTGGGGTGCCTTCTGTGTGTAGATATTAAGTAAGTTGTCATGTAGCCAATACATTGAAATATTTTTTTCTTCTACACTTCATTTTGTCTTGATTGGACTCTCGTAATGACGGTTTGGCACCCAGGGCAGCATATTTAATTAAAGTTCCAGTTGTTGTGGTTTTAAACATAGCTCCACCCCGTTCTAGTTGGTCACACCCCTTCCCATTGGCCCCACCCTTTCAGCTGTCTCCTGCAGCCCCCCTTTAATTTGAAGTCACCAGCCACCACTGGTTATGGCATACATATTGTTGTCAAATGTCTATCTGTCAACATATTCATCCTACTGCATAGCTACTTGCCAAGCTGATGACTGTCAGTCCCTGTACAGATGTGCAGATGGCAGGTATCCTGCTGGGATATGTACAGGCATCCTAAGCTTGACTGACACTGACATGTCTGCTTAGCTGTGTAAGATGTGGCACATATTGGAGATAACACCCTATATGTACCACATGCCAGGGGTACCTTCACCACACTACCACAGTCAATTGAACATGCTTGGGTACAGGTCTCCATCACAGACACTAACCATGTGTTGTAATGCATGTTGCATGCATGTCAACTTGATCACCTCAGTGGCTATGTGCAGGAGGCACCTGGAGGAATGGCTGATGCATGCCACTCTCACCCTGAGGGTCACCAGAGTAGTGTCTGTCGAGAGCTTGCCTGCTGCCACATGGCAGGTGGCAGGATGCCACTGTACACACAACCCCTACACAACCCATCTCTCCTTGGACAATAGCTAGGTACACAGCTATGACCACCTGCTGAGATGCATCCCAGTAGTGACACATGTGTATGTGTGCATGACTGAGTATAGCAGTGTCTGTGTGTTAGCACACCTATACGTGGGAATTCCATGAGGGCCTTAACAGCCACCACAACACCCTTTGCCATAGTCAGTTGTGGCTGCTGCTGTATGGGACATTACATGTACCCTGTTAAGCTGCTCTTCATACCGGCTACATGAGCCATGCAGTACCATCACAACAGTGCTGTACAAATGGGTTGATAGGCATGGGATACCCCTTGTGTTTTGGCAAGTATTTGTATGTGTGCATGTCCGTTTATCTGTAGGGTACAGCATTCCGAGGCCACATACTCCTAATACAATACCCATTGCCACACAGTAGTACAGATAGTGTTGTTGCTGCCCATAGGTGAGGCATGACAATGCAACACCCTGCTATGCATGTGGCATGTGCATTAGATGTATATCCCTGTAGTACCACTGTTGGGATCTACAATGGATTGTATCGCACCATCAGAGTGTCATCATGGGTTTCAGGGAGTACAATATCCCTTGGGGGATCTGGGTGCTGTGTACACTGTCATTACACCAAGGTACACCCGGTATATGTCCCATGTACCACATCATGGTTACCACTGTCACCATCAATCATACAGGTAACTGTTACCACAATCCCGGCCAGTTATGCATGTGCTGTGTGCAGCCTACCTGTAACACATTGGACACATGGTCAAGTTAGTTAGCAGCGCTAGGCCCAGGTCTCTTGGATGTGTGTCTGCCTGTTATGTGTCTGTTAATGTGTATATGAAGGTATGTCACACTATGTATTGTCCATATACACCCATTACATCCCCCATTATCATACTGTAAATGTCTGGGGCATACCTCCCAACCATACCGAATTACTCGGTATTTACCGAGTTTTGGGGTCCAAATGAAGGGGTGCCACGATTCCCGATTGGCACCCCTTCATTTCCGATTTTTTTGCTTCATTTTTTTTATTTTTTTAAAATTCACTCTGTCGGCGCTAACGTCATCACGTTTGCGATGACATCAGTGCCGTCAGGACTACCAGCCAGTCGGAATTGAGCTCAAGGAGCTCACGTCATTATTTCCAGCTGGCTGCGAGCGGGAAGGAAAATACAGCACCGACTGAGTACTACTAGGCAATAACACACTATTATTCACTAAACTATGGCAGTAATGCCTTTATTTTTTTCCAAGCTGGCTGCGACTCTGTGAACAGGAATACAGCACAGCAGCAATGGAATTACAGGCAGCAGTGCTATTAGTTTTATTTTTCCAAGAAGCAGGCAGCGTGAGCAGGTAAGCATGGGACGGAACGTCCTTATTCTTTACAGAAGCAGTAATCACAGGCTGAAAGATCCCTGTGGAACCTGTGGCTATAGCTTAACAAAAGAATTAGGGGGGACGTTTTAGGATAGTGTGGTGGGAAGAAGTAGCATTGCTGGCTGTAATTTTTTTCAGAAATCAAGAAGATCCAGCTGCTGATGTCAGTTAACTCTGAGAAGTTGTTAGTCATTCTCTTCAGAAAGGTACAAGTACGGTGTTTGCTTTTAGAAAGTATGGTATACAAAATTTGAGGATGAAACTTTATAGTTTATTATATTGTTATATGGTGCTTTATCAGCCAAGACAGAGGGATTCAACAGCAAAACATACAACCTCTTTTGTCTGTTCTCACATGTATCTGTAGCCTAACCTGAAAAAATAGGACAGTGCTTATTAGCTTTAATTTATTAGTGGCTGGCTGCACACACACTTTTGTTCTACAGAGAAATAGAGTGTCTTTTTTTCATGAAATCAGTTTACGGAGGGTAAGCTTTGTATTTCTGAAAGAGGGTATTGATTTTTAAATGCAGTCTAACATAGCATCAGAAATGAATACTGAGATGCTACTGCTGAACAGTAGTTTGGCGGGATGCGCTTGATAGGCAGATCTTGCATTGTTTTATATAACAACATTTTGTCATGCTGAGCATGCTGATCTCTAGTCTGCATTTTTTTCTTAAAATGACTAATTTAGGAGATGAATTATGAGACTAGAAATTAGGTAGGCTTCTTAGCTGTTTTGCATGGATGGATTAGAGAGAAATAAAACGGCATCTTTTGAGATGTAGGTGTCATTTTATGCTAAAAGGTAGTGTCCTTTTGCAAAGAGCCTCTAAACTGCCAACCCCCGGCTTAGTCTCATTTCATGAGCTGTAGGTGATGCTTTCCTCAAGTCTGTGCTATGAAATGGAACAGTCACTGCATGCAGTAATGCTTCATGCCCGCAGGTAATGGCAAATGACTCAAGTCACAACTCGTGTTTTTTTTTTTTTTTTTTTTTTTTTTTTTAATAATTACTTCAGCTGCTTGTCTGATGTGTAAATGCTTGGAAAGAATAGCTTGGTCTGGAGATTTTTAAAACAAAACAAAAAATGCTTTTTGATTATTTTTCTTCTGTACTTGCTTTTCCTGTTGAAAGTGAAACAGCAGTTTTGTGCTTTCAAGTCGGAATTGTGTGACATGCATTTGTGGAACAGTAATCCTCAGTAGAGAAGAACTTGTTGGCATTTGGAAGTTGTCTTCAGACTGCATTCATAGTGTTTTAGCCTAAACAAGAGAAAATCTCCAATATGTAGTTGCAAAATGTCTGAAAGAGCCTTATTGCTGCAGTGCCTAATGATATTAGACACTTGAGCTTTTCTAATAGTTATTCTATGGACATGTTTGAAGAAAAGGTTGTGATCATGTTAGAATTAACTAAATCATGGCAGCTAGGATCACACATGCTCATAACGTGTAGTTTAAACGTCTCTAGTTTCTCACTGTAGAGATCTGCAGCAAGTACAAAATTGTATTTTGTCAGCAACATTGCTTGATGTAAGAATTAAATAATATGGTGATATTATGAGGCAAGATCAGTGGTAAAACATTCCGACCTAACTGTAGCTTTCTATGTCACAGAAAGTAGGTTAGTCAGAATTGTTTTCTGTTAGTCTTCCTTGAGATGCCGTGAAGTAAGTACAAATCCTGGTTTCTTCTATCTAGAAAGTACTTAAGGGTGAGTGAAGACAGATTGCTAGTTTCATTCTTTTCCAGAAGAGTAAGACTTGACTTTTTTGATGGAAGAATCTGCTTTAAAGTTTTGATTTCATTTATATACATCTGCACAGTGTTTACAGGAAGTTAGTGGAAGAGGAAAAATTAGTGGTAAATCAGTGTCATACGTATGGTTAATAGTCTGTTGAAGAACTTCATTTTAAGCTGTTAATTATTTTCTTTGGTATAGCTGACAATTCTGCTCATAACATGCAGCAGTGTATTTATACTAACTTACAGGCCTTCCATTTTAGACTTTGAAATGTACAGTGAAATATCACAGTTGCTTAGGAAGAGTCATTTGGTGATGGCTAGATTAGTTACATGCACTGCCAGTTATGGTGAGGTAAACCAATAAATTCAGTGCCAAAAAGTTTATAGTTATGGTGAGGTCACAGCACTAATAATGTATATAGCATTAGTCATTGTACAGGAGGAAATCAACCAGAGCTGCATATGGGGGTATAACGTGTGATAGATGTGGCAGCTAGGAAGTGATACCTCTTTGACATCTGTAATACTACAGTCGGTGAGACTGTAATAATGTTAGTATATCCCTAAGCTAATTGCTGTTCTGCATATATCAGCATCCTTCATCCAGGGAATGCAGTTTGTTTTAATCAAAGAAAAAAAAAACATACTTGATACAACAACAGTTAATTGCTTTTAAAAACTGATCTTCGATTTTATACATTATGATAGCTCTTAAATATTTGTATCATTAATTAGTCTTAATGTTTCAGTGTTTATCACATTATTTGAAATTATTATAAATTACTTCTGCATACGCATCCATACATTCAATAGTAAATAGTGTGGGAAGAAATAGCCAGGGAATAGTGTTTGTGCATTGATGTACTGCAAAATGTAAAAATAAAATCCAAATAATCATTGATTGTAGAAGTAAAGCAGTATGCACACATTAGTGTTTATGGTAAATGGGGCAAAATAGCCAGGTAATAGGACATTGGAATCTGGTGCCATATTTTGGTTGGTTGTTCTTCAGTTTGCGTTTGAAAGTTGGTATCCCACAATTCCATCGGAGTGGGTGGGGTTACATAATTATGTATGCAAATTAGATGCTAATCAGCGTACAGATTTGTACCTATTTTTCATGGGCCTTGTCCAGATTTTTGATGTTTCCAGGTTGAGAGGTATGGTCTGGGGATGTTCTGCATGTAACATGTAACCTGGGACACACCTCACCCTAAATGCTGTGTGGTGTGTGCAATGGAAACCACACACTTCAATATCACTACATACCTAGGTAGGGGTCTAGTCCCAGTGTTGTCAAGTAACACTGTGCATGTATGTGGATGGGTCTAAATCAGGTTGCAGATTATACACATTCCAGCGGGTCACCTGTCCATGTGGCACAGGCAATAACTGTTATACAAACCTGCGACATGTGTTCAACTGTACCCCAGATATGTCATAGCTATGGTGTCACCACAGTGCCGTACCCCATTGTGGAATATGACTGCAGACCATCCTCATGCTGACACATGTACACCTGCAACACAAATGGATAACATTATAGAGACCATAATCAACCAACGTTACTAACACCTATAATGCATCATTGCTGGACGGCTACACTATATGCATTACACTTTACTCCTTACAACATGTTACACTGCAGTACTGTGGTACACTGTAGTACAGTCACCATGTGCATCAGAACCATATTAGCCTGTCCCTGCATCGATGGTATGGATGACAGGGATGTGGCACAGGTATCATCATATGCACAGGGTGTCTTGTTGGTTTACCAGAGGCCAAGGGTGGGACATACATATGACACCATGTGTGTGGGTGAGGGGTGTACTTAGCTGAACTGGGCGTGGTGTGTGTAGGTATGGGGTTGCCCTAGGTGTGTTTGTATAGTGTGCAGGTATGCATGCACACAGTTCTGCCATGTGGCTGCCTTACACAGGTGTTTATGGACAGCTGCAGACCATACCTGGCAGGATGTGCAGTTCACTGCCTCCGCCCATAGACACGTGGACTGTACCTGCCAGGGGTTCCATGGGCATGTCCAGGTACACGCCCTGATGTGCTGCTCTCACCTGACGATGACAAATGTCTGCTGGTACCAGGTCCCTCCTGTGACTTGCCAGGACCACATGCTCGTGGCCTGCTGTGGTGTGGTGTGGACAGCACCCCCCCCCCGCAGTGCCGGGGCTGGTACTGCCACTGCGGGAGCCTCTTGGTATCCTAGCATGTTCACATTGACTGCCAGCTATTGGCATTGCTGGCCTACGTCCACGTGGCCATCACCGCACTCCCACCACACGTTCAAGCAGGGGCAGACCATGGTCGATGAGGGCCTTCATCTCACCAGACTGTCTATCCATGAACTCAGTTAACGCATGGATGGCAGCTTAAAAACCTCAGCTTTGGCCGGCTAAGAACTAGCTGTATTCAACTGGACGTATAAGAGAATTTAAGTACCTTTATCTGCACTTTTTTTTTCAAAAATACAATATTTAAATTGATTTTAACTGTGTTGCAGGAATATTAACTGAACTGGAAGTTAGTCAGTGTTTGCTGAATTTTGTTATTTGCTAGTAATTACAGGTGTGGGGGTAGCCACATTCTTTGATTTCCTGTCCTTGCCTATTTAAGTGGTACAGTGTGAAAAATGTTCTGCTTAAAAACCTCAGCTTTGGCCGGCTAAGAACTAGCTGTATTCAACTGGACGTATAAGAGAATTGAAGTACCTTTATCTGCACTTTTTTTTCAAAAAATACAGTATTAAAATTGATTTTAACTGTGTTGCAGGAATATTAACTGAACTGGAAGTTAGTCAGTGTTTGCTGAATTTTGTTATTTGCTAGTAATTACAGGTGTGGGGGTAGCCACATTCTTTGATTTCCTGTCCTTGCCTATTTAAGTGGTACAGTGTGAAATATTTTCTGCTTAAAACCTCAGCTTTGGCCGGCTAAGAACTAGCTGTATTCAACTGGACGTATAAGAGAATTTAAGTACCTTTATCTGCACTTTTTTCCCAAAAATACAGTATTTAAATTGATTTTAACTGTGTTGCAGGAATATTAACTGAACTGGAAGTTAGTCAGTGTTTGCTGAATTTTATTTGCTAGTAATTACAGGTGTGGGGGTAGCCACATTCTTTGATTTCCTGTCCTTGCCTATTTAAGTGGTACAGTGTGAAATATTTTCTGCTTAAAAACCTCAGCTGTGGCCGGCTAAGAACTAGCTGTATTCAACTGGACGTATAAGAGAATTTAAGTACCTTTATCTGCACTTTTTTTTTCAAAAAATACAGTATTTAAATTGATTTTAACTGTGTTGCAGGAATATTAACTGAACTGGAAGTTAGTCAGTGTTTGCTGAATTTTGTTATTTGCTAGTAATTACAGGTGTGGGGGTAGCCACATTCTTTGATTTCCTGTCCTTGCCTATTTAAGTGGTACAGTGTGAAAAATTTTCTGCTTAAAAACCTCAGCTTTGGCCGGCTAAGAACTAGCTGTATTCAACTGGACGTATAAGAGAATTTAAGTACCTTTATCTGCACTTTTTTTCTAAAAATACAGTATTTAAATTGATTTTAACTGTGTTGCAGGAATATTAACTGAACTGGAAGTTAGTCAGTGTTTGCTGAATTTTATTTGCTAGTAATTACAGGTGTGGGGTAGCCACATTCTTTGATTTCCTGTCCTTGCCTATTTAAGTGGTACAGTGTGAAATATTTTCTGCTAAAAATCCTCAGCTTTGGCCGGCTAAGAACTAGCTGTATTCAACTGGACGTATAAGAGAATTTAAGTACCTTTATCTCCACTTTTTTCCCAAAAATACAGTATTTAAATTGATTTTAACTGTGTTGCAGGAATATTAACTGAACTGGAAGTTAGTCAGTGTTTGCTGAATTTTATTTGCTAGTAATTACAGGTGTGGGGTAGCCACATTCTTTGATTTCCTGTCCTTGCCTATTTAAGTGGTACAGTGTGAAATATTTTCTGATTAAAAACCTCAGCTTTGGCCGGCTAAGAACTAGCTGTATTCAACTGGACGTATAAGAGAATTTAAGTACCTTTATCTGCACTTTTTTTTTCTAAAAATACAGTATTTAAATTGATTTTAACTGTGTTGCAGGAATATTAACTGAACTGGAAGTTAGTCAGTGTTTGCTGAATTTTGTTATTTGCTAGTAATTACAGGTGTGGGGGTAGCCACATTCTTTGATTTCCTGTCCTTGCCTATTTAAGTGGTACAGTGTGAAAAATGTTCTGCTTAAAAACCTCAGCTTTGGCCGGCTAAGAACTAGCTGTATTCAACTGGACGTATAAGAGAATTTAAGTACCTTTATCTGCACTTTTTTTTAAAAAAATACAGTATTTAAATTGATTTTAACTGTGTTGCAGGTATATTAACTGAACTGGAAGTCAGTGTTTGCTGAATTTTATTTGCTAGTAATTACAGGTGTGGGGGTAGCCACATTCTTTGATTTCCTGTCCTTGCCTATTTAAGTGGTACACTGTGAAATATTTTCTGCTTAAAAACCTCAGCTGTGGCCGGCTAAGAACTAGCTGTATTCAACTGGACGTATAAGGGAATTTAAGTACCTTTATCTGCACTTTCTTTTTCAAAAAATACAGTATTTAAATTGATTTTAATTGTGTTGCAGGAATATTAACTGAACTGGAAGTTTTGACTCTGCTGCCCCTCTTGTAAATTTGTGTTTGGATACTCCTTCTGGGCCCATCTCATTTGCTCACTCAACTGAGTGCAGTGAGGTCATATTCTGATTTCAGGCACACCTACTGTGTACAAAGAGAGCATCTGGGAAACAGAAAAAAAATTTTAAGCTTGTTTCCTGCCTTTCCTGTTAAGTGGTATAGACTATTTGTAGGCTTCTGAGCCCCCAAGCCCTTCTGTGTTGGAGGGAAGCCTTCTAGCTTAGTTTTTTTTCTTATAACTAGCCAGTTTTCTAGTTTCAGCACTCAAATCTGTTTCTTTGATCTCAGCACTTGTTCAGAAAAAAAAATTCATCTGCTTTTACTGTACTTGTGTTTCTACCTACTTTATTTTACTTTTGCATCATCTTAAAAGTACTCAATTGTATGTATTACTGCTTGGTGTAACTCATTCTAAGCCTTTTGGTTTAAACACTTGGGCTTCGGACCAGTTGTTTTGCACTGAGAGGGTTTGTGGTCTGCACTGTAGTGGCAGAACAGGTAGCTTACATCCTTCTAGGTTGGGAACTGCTGATTGAGAGCCAGTGTCTGTTATTCTTAAAGTGTATTAGTTCTGGTTTAAGCACTTGGGCTTCAGGCCAGTTATTTTACATTAAGAACGTCCGTGGTCTACACTCTTGTGGGAGAAGAGGCTGGACTCTGCCCTTCTGAGCTGGGAATTTCTGGTTAAAGGTTTATAGTGCCTGACTATTTGAACTGTATCTTACTGAAATTGGTACAGCTTGTTTGCTGTAGCATAGACTAGATCCAGGCCTGCTGAATCTAGCTTTGTTTATATGCTTATAGGTTCATAGGTTCATAGGTTCATACTAGGCTATCTGCCCTAGGGCATTTATAAGCCTAGCCAGAATGTGTTTGGCTTTCGCCACCCATTTTAAATTTATTTTGCTATGCCCTTTTTCGAGGTTAATATACTGTGCCTCTGTCTAACAGTGACACAGAAGTGATACCCGGGGTAAACCTACGATCTCCCATCCACTCATCAAGATTCCTCTTGAAGAGAGTCAATGAGGGACTCTGCCTAATTGTTTGCTTGTTATTTCCCTGGAACGCTAATTCCACCTAATACGCGGCTTCTAAGCGCTTCTGTGGATCACTAGTGATATCTGCATTGCTTACTGTACTTATTTCCTTGTTTCACTTGAAAGAAAGTTACTGTTTGTCGTTTTTGCATTTAAGTTACCTGTAACACATTGCTCTTAAGTTACCTTGCACTTGCTCACTAAAGCAATTATATAAGTCAGCACTAAAAATTAAAAGCACTACACCCTCACTCCCCACTGGCTCTTGTTTTCAATTATAAAGGAATTCCCAATATTATTCTAGCATGTCAGTTGTCAATCTCCTCTCCGGTCCAGCTGGTGAATCTGGGAATCTTGAGGCAATGTTACAACTGCCTCATGTACACAGACAACCCTCTCCTCCTCCCAACAAATTCCAACACTTGTGAGAGATGCAACCATATAGCCAAACTGGAGGCTAAGCTCTCTCAACTCAGTACTGGCATAACCAGTCAGGAGGAGAAGGAAACCACACTCACTACAATTCCAGTCTCACATAGCCCTACCACGACAGCAAACCAAACACATAATCACACAAAACATACTCGGAGGCTCTAAATAAAGATCTGCCTAAGCAGCAGAGACCTCCAAAGCAGACACCCAAGCAACCGCTACCCCAAAACAAAACACGTGCAACACATATCTCACAAAGCCAGTGTGCCGAACAGTCACAGCCCTTAAGACTAAACAACACACCTGATACACTTGTAATAGGTGACTCTATCGTCAGGCACACTGACGTCCCGCTCACCAGGCTGAACAAGGAGAGGGTCACGGTGAGCAGCCTGTCGGGCGCTAGGATCCGCCACATAACACAAGCACTCAGGTCACTCCAAGGCAAGTACAAATATGACTCAGTCATTGTCCATGCTGGTGTGAATGACCTGAGACGTACCTCCCTGGACTACATGAAAAGAGACATAGAGGAGCTCTCTGAGCATGTAGCCCAGGCCGGTATGACCCTGACATTGAGTAGCATCTTACCCTCACCAAGAATGATGCCACAATATGAAGACAAGATGATCAATTTCAACAATTGGCTTAAGTACTGGTGTCATTCAAAGGGGATCCAATGCCTGTCAGCTTGGGATGATATGCTCGACAAGCCACGATGCTTCGCTAGGGACGGCTTGCACCTGTCACCCCTGGGGTTTCGGATATTGGCAAAGGCTCTTGCTACCCCCATAGTGCCTTTTTTAGGCAAGGCTCAAAAGACAAACCCACCTCCATAGGTATCACAAGGGATAACAAACTAAGAGTAATGCTACTCAACGCCAGAAATCTAAACCTCAAGATGCACGCACTCGAAACTCTCCTTAGCATGGAGGACATCGATATCTGTGCAGTAACAGAAACCTGGTTCAGGGCTCCCGAGAGCACTCCAGCACTACCAGGTTATACCTCATACCATGCTTTTCGGCCCCAAAACTTGGACCGAACCACAAAAGGAGGGGGTGTATCGATATTCATCAAAGATACCCACACCTCCAGGTTGGTGGGAAAGCACGAAGCATCAGAGACTATCCATGTGCAACTAACAGTGGGTAAAACTGCCTTCCAGTTTATAGCCTGCTACAGACCACCCTCCCAAACCCAGGAACCCCACTCGGCCTTCCTGAGAACACAGGAAAATATGAAGGTCTCTCCAAACACCATTATATTGGGCGACTTCAACTACCCAAACATAGACTGGGAGCATTACTCTAGCTCCAACACCTAGCCCAAAGGTTCCTAGAATTTATAAACTCAAATGCTATGGAACAACTTGTTACCACTCCCACAAGAGGGGAAAACATACTGGACCTGATCATCACCAACATGGGGACTCTATGCTCCAGACCAGAAGTGTATCCCTCACTGGTAAGATCAGACCATAAACTAATCTCACTGGATATTCACATCCCGACCCCACCCCTGCCCAGAAAACCACAGTGAAAAACTTCTCTAAAGCAAATTTCACACTCCTCAAAACCGAGGTGGAATCCTTCAAAGCCCCGGCCTGTGGAATATACGCGCCAGACCGCAGAATCCTTTATAAACGCATTCTATGAACACCTTTAGGAATGCATGGATCATGCGATCCCAAATAAAACCAAGACCCAATCCTCCAAAGGCAGACGTCCTGTCTGGTGGACCCCAGCCATAAACAAACTATACAATAGAAGGAGGAAGCTACTAAATGATAGAGCAAAATCCCAAAAGGGAAGGCATCACTGATCAGTATTAGCAAAAACTACGGGCACTCATAAAATTGTCTAAGGCCAGCTTCGAGAGAAAAATTGCACAGGACACTAAGGATAATTACAAGGCTTTCTTTAGTTATGTTAGGAACCTGGGTGGTAATTCCCAGATATGCTCAGAATTAGTCCAAAATGACAAAAATACACGAACCCACAGACATTGCCAACATCCTAGCTGACAGGTTCAGGGCAAACTTCTCCCCACCAAAAGGGCAAATATCTATCCCAGCAGAGTGTTGCCCCCCTGACATCTCAGATGCTCAGGTAAGAGCCGCCCTCTCCAAAGCAAAAAACACAGCATCAAAGGGGCAAGACGGTGTCCCGGGCTGCGTCCTACATGAACACCAAGAAGAGCTAAACCCAAACATAAAACTACTGTTCAGTCTCAGCCTTACTACAGGATATGTGCCCAAAGAGTGGCATACAGCAACAGTGGTCCCTCTCCATAAAGGTGGTGCCTCAACGGATCCTGGAAACTATCGCCCCATAAGCCTGACTAGCTTGGTCTGCAAAGCTATGGAAAGGATCATCATGGACCTCATAAATAAAGATATTGGGGACCTACAGACACTGGATCCTACCCAGTTCGGCTTTGTTAAGGGCAGATCCTGCCTCTTAAACCTGGTTGATTTCTTTGAAACAGTCACCAAGGCCATTGACGAGGAGAAGGTGGCCCACACAGCCTACCTGGACCTCGCAAAAGCCTTCAATACAATACCCCACTCGGGCATTATAGATAAGCTCACCAGCTTAACTATAAACCCCTATGTCACTAGATGGATTGCAAACTGGCTCAAGGACAGAACCCACATGGTTAGAATTGCTGGAGCCATGTCAGACTCCAAACCAGTTACAAGTGGTGTCCCACAAGGCTCAGTCCTGGGACCTCTCTTGTTCGGTATATATTTCTCAGTGGTACAGGCCAACACGGAAGGACTGTGGCTGACCAAGTTCGCAGATGACTGCAAACTGGGCGCCATAATTGACTCTCCAGCCGACACAAGCATCCTCCAAAAGGGCCTCATAGAAACAGACAACTGGTGCCAGAGCCATGGCCTCAAGCTAAATGCCAAAAAGTGTATAGTCATCCCCTTTGCCCACAAATTACCACATAGGTGGTAATCCATTAAGTACAGAAGAAGTAATTAGGGACCTGGGGACCCAAGTTTATAGCAATCTCTCATTTGACAACCACGTGGCCAAAGTGGTTAGAAAAATATTTTATATAGCCCACCTAATCATGAAGGGATTCACATCTAGATCAGGGGAGGTCATCGTGCCTCTTTACTCATCCCTCATCAGGCCCATAATTGAGTACAATGCCTCTTTTGGGATGTACCTTACCAGACACCTGCAGCAACTGGAAAGACACCAAAAGTACCTCACCAAGAGGATCAAAGAAACTCCAGCTCTACTCAGTGGCATACCGCCTGTTCAGAGGCGATTTGTGCCTGACGTATAAAGCCATGTCCAACCTGGAATTAATGGACATGCTGCACCTCAGAAAATCCAAATCCCATCGAGCTACTCGCTCGAGAGACTTGAACCTCAGCACTGAAATAAATAGGACATGCTGGAGGGACAGATTCATAACCCAGAGGCTCCCTTCACTCTGGAATAAAATCCCAGTCCAGGTTAGGCAGAGTCCCTCATTGACTCTCTTCAAGAGGAATCTTGATGAGTGGATAGGAGATCATAGGTTTACCCTGGGTATCACTTCTGTGTCACTGTTAGACAGAGGCACAGTATACTAACCTCGAAAAAGGGCATAGCAAAATAAATTTAAAATGGGTGGCGAAAGCCAAACACATTCTGGCTAGGCTTATAAATGCCCTAGGGCAGATAGCCTAGTATGAACCTATGAACCTATGAACTAGCCATTTCACGGGCGTTGTCACTTGCAGATGTGAGAGCAGCCGTCTTCAGCCTCAAGCCCTGTCTGGTGTAATGTTCTATCTGATATTGTTAATCCTTGTTCATTCCTTAGGCATGGGTATCAGTTCCGACCTCAGAACCGAGCCAGCCATTTTCCAAGCTCGTGTCAGCTTCAAACTCTCGAGCTAAGCTCTTACCCATAATCCCCCTCTCCCTGTTGCCGCAGATTTTATTTGCCGCATTGCCATTTGGTCGTGTCAAGCTGCTTTTCTTGAGCTAAGTATAGTTATTTGTTGTCAAAATAGTCATTTATATAACTTTTTCTGTCAGAAAAGTTTCTATTTCATTGTCTCTTACCCTATCGCATCTAGCAACCATATTTTCTTGAGTTTTTCTTCTCTTTTCTCTACTCATTTTACTGTGAGGTATTTCTCCCCTACCATCATTGGTAATCTTCCCTTTTCTTCATACCTTCGGGTATTCTTTTGTACCATTGCTGGTACCCCTTTTACTATCCCTGTTTTCTATCATGGCAGATAAGAAAGGTAGTCCGGGTTTTAAAAGGTGTTCTGATTGTGGACACAAATTACCTTCATCTGATACACACTCTTTGTGTGTTTATTGTTTGGGGGCGTCCCATTTAACTGTTGACCCACCCTGTACTATCTGTGAAAATTTCTCTAACAGAACCTTTGTTAGAAAGGAAAAACAAGTTGTTGCTGAAGGGACTTCTTAAATCTCCCTTTTCAGGGACTATTTCTGAGTCGGAGGCCTCAACCCATCCTAGAGCCCATAAGAAAATTTTGGATGTTCCTACTAAGGCCCGGCTAAGGACTCCCGCCAACCAAAACCTAAAAAGGCTAAGGTTTCTGCTCCGGAGCTCACTCAGTCAGCCCCAGTGCTTTTGGTGCCTAGACCTTTGGCACCGAGGCCTTCGTCTCCATTACTGATTTCAGCTCCATCGTCTCCCACAGCCTTTACTATAGTGGCACCGAGGGGCTCCTCGGTTCAGACTATTACCACTGTATCAACACCGACCGCTCAGTCGGCACAGACTTTTACCACGTCAGCGCTGACATCTTACTCGGAACCGATGCCTCTGTTGTTGGCTCCAATGTCAGTTCCAGCTTTGGTACCAGGAACCACTTCGGCACCAACCCTTGTGTCAGTGCAGACCGTGACCTGAGCAACGATGACTTCCTTGGTGCAGACACCCATAGTCCAGTCTCTCTTGGCACCATTGTTGTCAGTGTGGTCTGGTGAGTTTGCCTCTTTTGTGGACAGGCCTGTTTCTCCCTCAGTCTCCGTGAGGTCCACTAGAATCCTTTCCGAACACAATGTGCTGCGTCTTGTGGACCAAGTGCTTTTGGCCAGAGGTATCCCACCCCACAGGACCTATCCTTCCTTGGGAGGTGATCACCTATCTCCAAAGACCCCTTCTTATTCTCCTCCTTCATTGCCTTTGAAGTCCATGGATATAGCACAGTCCTCTCCCTCTGCGGTTCCCTTTATGGATCTCACTAAGGAACCACAGTTGCCTTCGTGGCAGGAAAGTTTTGCTACGACCCAGGATGACAGTTGTGACATGCGTAATTTGCTTCTCCACAGCCGTCTGGGGACTCAGAGTCAGCAGGGTCAGCCACTTAGGGGAGGGGTGACCCCTCTCCTGGACATTCACTCCTCTTCAGGTGGACCAGCCTTCCAACTGATGGAGAAGGCTTTTGCTTCTGCTGGCAATATTGGACTGTCTATCCCCCGCTCTCCTCTGATACACTGGTTTCACATGTCGCACCCAGCGGACACTGGGTTTAAGGGCCTCAGGACATATTCCCGCAGGAAACCCCTTTTCCGCTGTCTTCCCCAGCTTCTCCCTCTGAGGAAGTCCACCGGAAAAGTGTGTGTAAGAGGAAGCACATGGACTCCACAGAGGAGTCCATCACTGAAGACACAGACTTTGATGAGGGGGAAGGATCCCCTTGGTCACCCTCTGAGGTATCCTTCGGTGATATCTTCGAAATCCTTAAACAGAGAGGTGACTGGAAACCCTCTAATCTGACTTCTGAGGAGTCTGTATTCCTGCAGGCTTTTCGTGTCTGGCCTCCTACCTCCTGGGTTACTCCACCTGCCGATGAACTTGTCCAGCTCATCATGCAGCATGCGTGGAAGGCTCCTGACACCGTCAAGGCTATACCCCGGAGGCCAGATAAGATTTTGTCCCCTCCTGCTGCGGATCCCCATTGGTCAAAAGGTCTTCCTGTGGATGCTTTGGTGGTGGCAGCTGCAACAAAAAAGGATCTGGCAGAGGAAGAAAGCCAGACTGTCCACCTGCCTAACAAAGAGTCCCGGGCCCTGGACAGGATAGGGAAGCGCACCTTTCCATCAGCGACCTTTGCTATCAGGTCCCTGAATTATATGGCACACTTTACCAGGCTTCAAAGCGATCTAATTTCCGAGCTCTCTGAAACCTTGGCTGGTGGCATGTCTGATGAGGTCCGTGACAAAGTGGTCTCTCAGCTGGCCACCAGTGAATCAATTTCTTACTCCTCTATGCGACTGATATCTCACACATCAGAAGGAGCAGCTAGAGCGGCGGGTTCAGCTGCGGTCTTGAGACGACATACCTGGATGGCTTGAGCAATTTCGTGAAACCCTTTAAGGCTTCCTTTCTTAATGCTCCCATTGAGGCCTCTTCGTTGTTTGGACCAAATGTTAAAAGCACACTAGCCTGATGTGAACAGGACGGTAAGATCCTTTCTGCCGTAGGTGTCTGTTATTCTTCCCCTTAACGTGCTTTCTCCCAAAACCAAAAGATTGGGAAGATATGGTTCAAGAAATCTCAGGGTCCTTTCAGTGACACACAGGCTAAGTTCTCCCCTAGAGGCAGAGGGAGAAACTCACCGGGAAGATGCTCCTTTCGGGGTAGAGGGGATCCGTGTAACCAGGGTTCCAGGGACTCTTTTCCTGGCCAGTCCTACCAGTGCTCCTGAAGATCGGCCTAACTCCTTTCCTCTGGAGGTAGTTGAGGGTCATTTCACCTTGTACCCTTCTGCCTGGCTAACCATCGCCACCGATTCTTGGGTACAAAGGATTTTAACCAGAGGCTATCATATCCCCTTTGATATTTGTCCTGTCCCTTCAAAAAACCTTCCCGATGTTCCACCCAGTCAAAGGGAAGAAGCAGCACTAGAGATAGAAAAGCTGCTAAGAAAGGGAGTCATCTAAATAGTCCCTCCAGAACAGATAACAGATCCGGATTCTACTCAAGACTATTTTTGGTGCCAAAGAAAACCGGGGACTGGAGACCAATTTTGGATCTCAGTGTATTGAACAAGTTTGTGAGAGTACAAAAATTCCGGATGGTCACAATACAGTCTATCCTCCCGCTTTTGGAAAAAGATGATTGGATGTGCTCGATAGATCTTCAAGATGCATACTACCACATAAAAGTGGACAGGCCATCAAGATGTTTTCTGCGCTTCCGTGCGGGAGCCAGTCACTACCACTTCAGAATACTGCCCTTCGGACTCTCTCCAGCCCCCAGAGTGTTCACAAAGTGCATGGCAGTCGTCACAGCTCACTTGCGACTTCAAGGATTCCAGGTGTTTCCATACCTAGACGACTGGCTCATTTCTGCCACCACCAGGCATCTACTGGAAGAAGCCCTGGCATACTCTCTCCTTGCTGCACAAAAGCTAGGCATAACCATAAACTGGCAAAAATCCAATCTCACCCCATCTCAGTCGACAGAATTCATAGGGGTTATCTTGGATGCAAAGAACTGCAGAGCTGCCATTCCAGAGCACAGAATTTTAAGGATAAAACAACCGATTCCAATCCTTTCAAGGAAGAGATCCACAACTCACTCGGTTCTACAGCTGTTGGGTTCCATGGCAGCCTCCATTACCATTGTCCCCCTGGCCAGGTTTCATATGAGGCTTCTACAATGGCTACTGCTCACCCAATGGTATCCCTTTCAGCATCCACTTTCAGCCATGATTCGAGTAACCCACAGGTGCAAACAGGATTTAAATTGGTGGATGACACACAATCTGTCACAATGGTCTCGCCCCTTCTCCCCCCAGCAACCCAAGGCCACAGTGACCACGGACGCCTCCCTGATGGGGTGGGGGGGCTATGTCAGGGATAGACAGTCCGAGGCACTTGGTCCAAACTGGAGGCCCATTTGCATATAAATGTTCTAGAGCTAAGGACGTTGTTTCTGGCGTTGCAAGCATTCCATCCCCTGCTGCCGTCTGGAACAATTGTGATTCAGTCAGATAACATGGCGGTGGTCTGGTGTATCAACAAGCAAGGTGGAACCAAATCTTACCCCCTTTGTCGAGAGGCCATGAGGATATGGCAATGGGCGATGGTTACCAACCGTTTTCTTCTAGCAACGCACATTCCCAGGAGTTCCAACGTGATAGCAGACAGACTCAGCAGGTGCATTCTTCAACCTCACGAGTGGTCCCTGAATCCCTTGATAGTGGCGGAGACCTTCTACTGCTGGGGCCGTCCTTGCTGCGACCTCTTTGCATCCCCGACTAACTACAAATGCAGCAACTATTTTGCCCTGATTCCCCCTCTGGGACAGTCACCCAGGGACACACTAGTCCACAATTGGCCCTCGGGTCTTCTTTATGCATTCCCACCCTTTCCCCTCATTCCCCAGTTTCTGAAGAAAGCCCGTCGGTTAAAGAGCAAGGTGATCCTCATAGCACCATATTGGCCTCATCAGATTTGGTTCCCCTTCCTTTGGCTTCACCTACTAAAGTGTGCTGCCCACTCAAGTGTGCTAGCCTGTGTAACTAATTTATCACTGTCTCTGCATTTTCTGTGTATTTCTGCAAAAAAAAACAAAAATAATCCTTGTTTTCCCGCCTTTTTCGACTAGTTTAGACCAGTATACAGGCATTGCTGTATTCTGGGCTGTGGTGTAGTTCCTGTGTTGTCCATTACTTTACTTGGATAAAAGGAAGTTTCTTTGCTCACCAGTGGGAGTGGGGAGCCTTGAGCAGCCTACCTATCCTTGGGGGAAGTGACCTCAGCACAAGAAGCTGTTAGTAATTGGTTGTTTGGGACCATTCCTAGCTCTTTTGTAGTTCACTGCTTAAAATCCGCCTCTGGGCGTTTTTTTCTGGCTATACTGCTCAGACAAGCTCCACGTGGGTTTACAGAGTGGTCCTAGCAGCAAGGAACTCGAAAAAGCGACTACTTTCTGGATTTAAGTATCTTTGCTTTTTTTTCACTGAAAATAGCTTCTGCTGCTTACTTTAAATTAGCCTGAACTGTTTTTTTACTGATTACTGCATTTATTTTAAAAATTGCACTTAAAGTTACATTTAGTCGAATTTAGTCGAAAGTTTGCTTGTTTGTTTGTTTAATTGAACTGTGGAGGCTGCCCACTAAAGTGTGCTAGCCTGTGTAACTAATTTATCACTGTCTCTGCATTTTCTGTGTGTTTCTGCAAAAAAAAACAAAAAAACAAAAAAAAAAAATCCTTGTTTCCCGCCTTTTTCGACTAGTTTAGACCAGTATACAGGCATTGCTGTATTCTGGGCTGTGGTGTAGTTCCTGTGTTGTCCATTACCTTACTTGGATAAAAGGAAGTTTCTTTGCTCACCAGTGGGAGTGGGGAGCCTTGAGCAGCCTACCTATCCTTGGGGGAAGTGACCTCAGCACAAGAAGCTGTTAGTAATTGGTTGTTTGGGACCATTCCTAGCTCTTTTGTAGTTCACTGCTTAAAATCCGCCTCTGGGCGTTTTTTTCTGGCTATACTGCTCAGACAAGCTCCACGTGGGTTTACAGAGTGGTCCTAGCAGCAAGGAACTCGAAAAAGCGACTACTTTCTGGATTTAAGTATCTTTGCTTTTTTCACTGAAAATAGCTTCTGCTGCTTACTTTAAACTAGCCTGAACTGTTTTTTTTACTGATTACTGCATTTATTTTAAAAATTGCACTTAAAGTTACATTTAGTCGAATTTAGTCAAAAGTTTGCTTGTTTGTTTGTTTAATTGAACTGTGGAGGCTGCCCACTAAAGTGTGCTAGCCTGTGTAACTAATTTATCACTGTCTCTGCATTTTCTGTGTATTTCTGCAAAAAAACAAAAAATAATCCTTGTTTTCCCACCTTTTTCGACTAGTTTAGACCAGTATACAGGCATTGCTGTATTCTGGGCTGTGGTGTAGTTCCTGTGTTGTCCATTACCTTACTTGGATAAAAGGAAGTTTCTTTGCTCACCAGTGGGAGTGGGGAGCCTTGAGCAGCCTACCTATCCTTGGGGGAAGTGACCTCAGCACAAGAAGCTGTTAGTAATTGGTTGTTTGGGACCATTCCTAGCTCTTTTGTAGTTCACTGCTTAAAATCCGCCTTTGCACGGCTTTGCACGGTCGTGCGCATAGCGCAGCGCCGGTTAAACAAGGTTAAACTTTTTCTGGCTCCACCAAGTCTGCTCTTCAATTTTTCCCTTAGAACTGTTCTACTTGCAATCTAAACAGCCTATACTCTATCTGAAAAGCTCAGCACTTGCTCCTAAAGCATTTTGTATACAGGTAAAGCACTCTTAAACAAACGAAAAGTACTTCATTCACCTAAATTCTGTTGAGTACCCATTTCCCTATAGGTCCTTTCTGACTTAGTTACACAGCAATCTTTTTCACTATTTCTAGCATGTCGAAGGGTCAGTTGCTAGCGTCCTCTCCTGTTCAGCTGGTGAATCTGGGAATCTTGAGGCAATGTTACAATTGCCTCATGTACACAGACAACCCTCTCCTCCTCCCAACAAATACAAATATATGCGAGAGATGCAACTATATAGCCAAACTGGAGGCTGAGCTCTCTCAATTCAGTACTGGCAAGACCAGTCAGGAGGAGAAGGTAACCACGCACACCACAAACCCAGTCTCACATAGAACTATCACAGCTGCAAACCAAACACATAAACACACAAAAACATACTCGGAGGCGCTGATTAAAAATCTACCAAAACAACAGAGGCCTCCAAAGCAGACACCCAAGCAACCACCACCTCAAGACATAGCAAATGCAACACATAGTTCACAAAGTCAGTGTGCTAAACAGTCACAGCCCTTAAGGCCAAACAACATGCCAGACACACTTGTAATAGGTGACTCCATAGTCAGGCACACTACGTCCTGCTCACCAGACTGAACAAGGAGAGGGTCACAGTAAGCTGCCTGTCGGGAGCTAGAATCCGCCACATAACACAAGCACTCAGGTCACTCCACAGCAAGTACAAATATGACTCAGTCATTGTACATACAGGTGTAAACGACCTGAGATGTACCTCCCTGGACTACATGAAAAGAGACATAGAGGAGCTCTCTGATTATGTAGCCCAGGCCGGTATGACCCTGACCCTGAGCAGCATCTTACCCTCACCAAGAATGATGCCACAGTACAAAGACAAAATGATCAGTTTTAACAATTGGCTTAATTACTGGTGTCATTCTAAGGGGATCCAGTGTCTGTCTGCTTGGGATGACATGCTTGACAAGCCACGCTGCTTCGCAAGGGATGGTTTGCACCTGTCACCCTGGGCTTCCAGATATTGGCCAAGGCTCTTGCCACCTCCATAGTGCCTTTTTTAGGCAAGGCTCAAATGACAAACCTACCTCCCTAGAAAACACAAGTAGAAAAAACTAAGGGTAATGCTGCTCAATGCCAGAAGTCTAAACCTCAAGATGCACGCCTCGAAGCCCTTCTCAGTATGGAGAACATCGATGTCTGTGCAGTGACTGAAACCTGGTTCAAGGCTCCTGAGAGCACCCCAGCACTATCAGGTTTTACCTCATATCATGCTTTCCGGCCCCAAAACTTGGACAGAACCACAAAAGGAGGGGGAGTATCCATTTTCATCAAAGATACCCACACCTCCAGGTTAGTGGCAATGCACGAAGCATCGGAGACTGTCCAGGTGCAACTAACCATAGGCAAAACTGCCTTACAGTTTGTAGCATGCTACAGACCACCCTCTCAAACTCAGGAACCCCACACAGCCTTCCTGAAGACACTGGAGAGTATGAATGTCTCTCCAAATACCATCATTTTGGGAGACTTCAACTACCCAAACATAGACTGGGAACATTACTCAAGCCCCAACACTCTAGCCCAAAGGTTCTTAGAATTCATAAGCTCAAATGCAATGGAACAACTATTCACCATTCCCACAAGAGGAGACAATATACTAGACCTGATCATCACAAACATGGGGACAAAATGCTCCACACCGGAAGTACATCCCTCTTTGGTAAGATCAGACCATAAATTAATCTCACTGGAAATCCACATCCCGCCCCCACCCCCTGCACAAAAGACCACAGTGAAGAACTTCTCAAAAGCAAATTTCACACTTCTTAAGACTGAAGTGGTATCTTTCAAGGCCCCTGGGCCAGTGGAAACCACAACCCACACTGCTGAATCCCTTGCAAATGCCTTCTATGGGCACCTTCAAGAATGCATGGATCATGCAATCCCAAATAAAACCAAGACCCATTTCCCCAAAGGCAGGCGACCGGTCTGGTGGACCCCAGCCATAAACAAACTTTACAACAGAAGGAGGAAGCTACTACATGACAGAGCAAAATCCCTAAAAGGAAAGGCATCTCTGATCAGTACTAGCAAAAACTACGATCACTCATAAAATCATCCAAGGCCAACTTTGAGAGAAAAATCGCAAATGACACAAAAGACAATCACAAGGCCTTCTTTAGCTATGTTAGAAACCTGGGTGGAACCTCCCAGATATGCTCAGAGTTAGTCCAAAATGACACAAAATACACTGAACCCACTGACATTGCCAACATTCTGGCAGACAGGTTCAGTGCAAATTTCTCCTCTCCCTCCCCCCCAAAAGGAGAAATAACTATCCCAGCAGAGTGTAACCTCCCTAACATCTCAGATGCCCAGGTGAGAGCCGCCCTCTCTAAAGCTAAAAACACAGCATCAATGGGACTGGATGGTGTCCCGGGCTGTGTGCTACATGAACTCCAAGAGGAACTAAACCCACACATAAGGCTGCTGTTTAATCTTAGCCTTAACACAGGATACGTACCCAAAGAGTGGCGTACGGCAACAGTGGTCCCACTTCACAAAGGCGGTGCTTCTACGGACCCTGGAAATTACCTCCCCATAAGCCTGACGAGCCTGGTCTGCAAAGCTATGGAGAGGATCATTATGGAACTCATAAACAAAGACATTGGGGACCTACAGACATTGGATCCTACCCAATTTGGCTTTGTCAAGGGCAGATCCTGCCTTCTGAACTTGGTCGACTTTTTTGAAACAGTCACTAAGGCCATTGATGAGGGTAAGGCAGTTCACACAGCCTACCTTGACCTTGCAAAAGCCTTTGACACAATACCCCACTCGGGCATCATAGACAAACTCACCAGCTTAAATGTAAACCCATATGTCACAAGATGGGTTGCAAACTGGCTCAAGTACAGAACCCACAGGGTCAGAGTTGCTGGAGCTATGTCAGACTCTAAGCCAGTCACAAGCGGTGTCCCACAGGGCTCAGTCCTGGGACCCCTCTTGTTCGGCATTTATTTTTCCGAGGTACAGGCAAACATAGGAGGATTGTGGCTGACAAAGTTCGCAGATGACTGCAAACTCGGCCATAATTGATACTCCAGCGGACGCAAACATCCTTCAGAGAGGCCTCATAGAAACGGATAATTGGTGCCAGAGCCATGGCCTTAAGCTAAACGCCAAAAAATGTATAGTCATACCCTTTGGGAAAAACAAGGTACCGACAAATTACCACATAGGCGGTAATCCATTAAGTACGGAAGAGGTAATCAGGGACCTAGGGACCCAGGTTGACAGTAACCTCTCATTTGACACTCACATTGCCAAAGTGGTTAGGAAGACCTTCTATACTGCCCACCTTATCATGAAGGGTTTCACATCTAGATCAAGAGAGGTCATTGTGCCCCTGTACTCTTCTCTTATCAGGCCAATGATTGAGTACAATGCCCCATTTGGGATGTATCTCACCCGACACCTGCAGCAGTTGGAAAGACCCCAAAAGTTCCTCACCAAGAGGATAAAGGGTCTTAAACATATGTCATATACTGCCCGACTTTAAAAACTCCAGCTCTATTCAGTCGCATACCGCCTACTCAGAGGTGATCTGTGCCTGACGTACAAGGCCATGTCCAATCCTGAATTAATGGACATGCTCCATCTCAGAAAATCCAAATCCATCAGAGCCACGAGAACAAGTGACTTAAACCTCAACACAGAAATAAATAGAACGTGCTGGAGGGACAGATTCATAACCCAGAGGCTCCCTACACTCTGGAACAGAATCCCAGTCCATGTTAGGCAGAGCCCCTCACTGACTCTATTCAAGAGAAATCTCGACGAGTGGATGGGAGATCGTAGGTTTACCCCAGGGGTCATCTCTTTGTCACTACTAGACAGAGGCATAGTAAACTAAACCCTAAAAGGGCGTAGTATTCTCATCCTAAGGGGTGGTGTAAGCCACATACACTCTGGCTAGGCTTATAAATGCCCTAGGGCAGATAGCCTAGTACGAACCTATGAACCTATGAACCTATACTAGATCGACCTTGGATTCTCCATCCAACCCCGGAGTTAATCTCACATCCACAGAATCTGATTCATCCCAACTTGAACAGCCTGAAGCTCACAGCTTGGCTACTCCAATTCCCTTGATTGCCAGGCAGAAGGATCTTTCTTTACCAGTACGTGACATTCTCATTGCATCTCATAAGTCTTCCACTAGAATTACTTATCTGAGCAAGTGGAAAAGATTCACCTGTTGGCTGAAAGATAAACAAGTAGATCCCTTCTCAGCACCAGTGTCGATAATACTAGTCTATCTGGCCGACCTTTTCCAATCGGGTCTATCAGTCTCTACCATTAGAGTTCATTTGGTTGCAATTTCTAATTTCCATGAGGGTGTCCAAGGTTCCTCTCTTATGTCCCACAGATTGTGCAAGACCTTCATAAAAGGTGTGAATCATCTGAAGCCACCTTTTAGAGAACTTATTCAACCATGGGATTTGTCATTAGTTCTACAAGCTCTGACAATGCCACCCTTCGAACCAGCTTCTTCTTGCAACCTCAAGCATTTGTCATGGAAAACCTTGTTTTTGGTCGCCATTACTTCTGCCAGACGTATTTCTGAGCTTCAAGCTTTATGTATCAAGAGTCCATACTTGATTTTTCGTAGAGATAGAGTGTCTCTGAGAACTAATCCATCATTTCTGCCAAAAGTGATCTCTGAAATGTCCATTAACTCATTAACCCCGAGTAGCTTCTCATGGCGCCTGTGTGTTTAACACCGAGCGCGCCATGAGAAGATAGTTTTTTCATGCTCTTAACCCCGAGTGCCTTCCTGATGCGAGATAAACTGTAATGCAAATCTGTAGTTGAACCTAATGTAAAACACACTGACATCGTAACTGAACCTGTAAATTACATTATACAGTTACGATTCAGTGTGTTTTTAAATTAGGTTCACATTCAAGTTTTACTTTTAATTCAGTTTAAAAGGTTTGCGATAAGCAAGTGGTGGCAGCCAATCGGATTCTTGCAATCCAAGCCACCACTTGCATACAGCTCCACCCCCAACTTAATTTTCTTTTGTTTTATCCCAATAAATAGAGGGTCCAGCAACAGGTATTTCTTTTCTTTGGAATAATATTTGGAGACCTGCTGCTGAATCCCTCTATTTTATTTCTGCACTCAGATCGCCAGAGAGCCATTGACACTCACCGGCATTTGCTGCAAGGAGTTCCTGGTTAGACTATCCAAAAGAACTGCTCTTTTCTACCACATCAGGTAAGCTGTTGCTTCTTATCCTTCAGAAAATGCGTGCTAACACTAATGGATAGCTGTAAGTGGAGTTGGATTTAATGTTACAGCGTAAGAATTTACAATTACTGCTGTATTCTACTGTTGTAATCATTGCATATATTCGTTGCGGAATACTGTTGTCGGTACTTTTCCGTTAATACAGTAGCACAAATCAGCTATATTTAAATGGCCTTTGCTTTGTTATCGCTATTTCATCGTTTTGTTTTTTTTTCAGTTGAGTATTAAAATAGTGTCCTGTAATTCTGAAAAGTAAATCTCTAACAAGTGCAAGAGGGAGGCTTTATGGCCTCTTCAACCTGTCTATGGTTATTGCTGCTGTTCCGGATGCCCGCCTCATGTTTATAAGTGTTTTCTGAACAGTAACTAAACCTGCATCTTAATTTATTGTGAATGGAGTTAGTAGGTATAACGAATAATACAGTGTATTTACTTTAGGGCAGTTTTATGATGTAAGCGTTGTAAGTGTAGGTCACATATACAGTTTGTTATAGTCTTGATTGACTTGCTTCTTTAGTGTAATTATTACTAGCTATTGCACCTTATTCTGCTTTGAGAGATTGTGTACTCTAGCGTTTTGTTTTTAACATTGATACACTATTTATGCCAAATGTTTTGTTTTTTTAACTGCCTTTGAATGAATAATTACGCATGGGCGCAACTAAAGCTAGAGTTGGCGGTTTGAGGAAGCTGTAGCTCAGTCTCCAGCGAAAACGCACTTATTTTTGTGTAATAAATCCTGCGTTAAGGTCTTGCTTAAGTCTCGTTCATTTTTATGAAGTGCGCTTTTACTTTGTGTTCACAGTGAGAAAGGTCTAGTGTGTAGTATTTAACTGTTTTTGGAAAGTAACGTGTTGAGTGATAATACAATTGAAACCTTAAAAACGGCACTTCTGAAACTTGTTGAGGCTCTAAGCTTGAATTTCGTCTCGATAGTAATGTGATTGTATATAAACCACTCATATGTCAACAGCCCCTCCTTTCCCATTTTTGAATAAGTATTAACTCAAATACATAATCTTCTGTAATTGGAAAGTATGAAAGCAGAATCTGTAAATTGTCTGCGTTACTGGTGTACCATGGATGGGACACAAACGCAGTTAACTTGGGGAGTCTTGTGAAAAAATATCTCCTTTATACAAATTTTAGGAGATCGTGTGTAACATTGTTTTTTATTACGTTTCGGCAGAAGCGGTATGTGGAAGTATCATTTATGTGTATGGTTACTTAGGGCGCTTCGGTAAGCCAATGTTCTTATTAAACACACTTGCCATTTTCTACGGGTCATGGAGCATCATTAATGTGGTTGAATAGCTTGAGTCTTATTCGGTCTGAATTCAGAATGCGTTTTAGTAGTTTACTCACTTTGTGGAACGTTGGCTTTTTCTGGGTAGACTGCGGAGTGGAGGAAGGCATACAGGAATAAATCAAAAAGAGCAGTCTTGAGTTGATAGGACGTTGGATGTGGTGTTGACGAGTAGAGAAAGACTAGAGTCTAATCTCACAATTTTTAGGCGATAGTGAATTTAAGGAGCTAATAGTGGCTTTATTGTGTCTGCAGTTTCTAGAAGTAGTTGTCACATCTTCCCTGGGGGTTGTTGTTAGGTAGGACTTGCACCTCTCACCAAGGGCTCCCACAGGCAGGTGCAAGGGGGTGCACTTGCACCCCCCTGGAACAGGCAGGTGGGCGGGAGATTAAATTTCTTTTAATAACAAAAAAAAATTTTTTTAACGGTCTGGTCGCATCAAGTCTGTGCGTGCAGACGTCATGTTCCTCTTCACCCGCGCTATTTCAAATTACTGTTCACGTTGTTTGGTAAGGGAATTATGCTGAATGCTGCAGTAATTAAGGGAATTCCTCGCCCACTCTGTTTCGCTATTGCTTTTACTTCATGTCGTCAGGTAAGGGAATTTAGTTGCACACAACACAAGTTAATTTTTGATGAGGACTGTTTGAAGGTGATGCAACTTGTGGATATGTGAGTTTGTTATTGTTATTATGTAATGATTCAGCTGAGTGAAAGAACTAGTGGTTAAACTGGTCAGCAATAGTGTTTGAGGTCTGTAGTGGATGGGTTACACATACTGATTTGTCCTGGTTGGAAGAGATTGCTTACTGATGTCCAGAATTGCTCGGGATTAAATTTATTTCTATTTTGAAAACGTCATATTCATATTTTGAAAAGACGTGTAGTGCAATATCTTTACTTGATCTAATGCAATGATTGGCTTGATTCCTGAGATGTCTATAATACTGCATTTTTTTCTTGGAGTTATTTTGTGACCAGGTTTTCCAAGCTTTGTTCCCATCTTTCATCTTTCATGACTTGTTTAGTTTCGGTGGACAGCCATGGCATAGGGTTTGAGTTAACTCTTTTAGTTCTACATGGAGCATGAGTGCTGGAGATATTCAGAAAGGCTTTATTAAAATCTGAAACTGCAGCATCAAGGGGCTGTTTTTTAAGTGTGTCCCAGTTAAAGTGTGTTTGGGGTATTTTTAAAGTTCTCTGGTTGGAACTTACTGAAATCTCTAACTTATTCATAATAGTGTGGTTTTTCCGGGAATGTTTATCTGGCTGACTGCAAATACAGGCAAAGAGCCACTCATAGTATCTGTAAAGGTACCAAATGCTGAAATACTACTTGTTGACAAAGTAATGATCCACTCACATCCTGAATCTTTGATGGATATTAGGAGATAAGCTGGGTGAAACCATGCAGATGTATGACGGTAAATTCTGCTGAGCTAATAGTCGTTCAGTCAATGTTTAGGTCACTTAGGATAAATGTTTCTTGTGCAGTTTTATTTGAAACACAGCAGAGAAAGTATTTAGTGGCAGTATTGCTACCATGTAGAATGTATATACCTATAATTACTATGGATTTGTAGTTATTAAGTTTCAGTAGTGAGATAACTATTTCCAAATTATGAAATTGTGGAATATTGTGGGGTAGGACAATAATTTGTGAGAATTTTTATAAATTACAGCAACATCTGCTTTTTTGTTTGTTTTGTCTAGTCTATGGACATTGTAGTAAGGGGTAGAAACTGAGTACCTGTTTTTTAGCCATTAGTATTTGATGTTTTATCTTATGTTTGGTTTCAAAGCTACTGAATCCATTTGACAGCATGTTTTTTTCTGAGACAATTGACTGCTAACCCAACTCAAGCAGAGAGTTTAAAGAGCTGAATGCATGCTGTAATGTTTTATACAGGAGCAGCGCATAAGAGGCTAGGTGAGTTATTACTGATAGAGCCAAGAAAGGTGATATGGTGTAAAGTCTCATAGGTGAGGTGATGGTGGTAAGATGTGAGATCATAAGTAAGTCCTAGGCTAGCTGCTCTTTTTTGGGCCATTTTAAGCCTAGCCAAGTTCCCTTAGTGAGATTCAAACCATGTACCTCCTGTCTGTGAGGTAAATACTTTAACCATTACCTCCACTTCCAACTCCGAAGATGAAGTCCTGTGATCTGTATGGGAAACTGTTTGAAGCATGTTGTGTAGGTTGATTAGAATTAGATATGAACACTGCAATGCAGTGTTTGTGGTGGAGGCAGTAATATGAAAGTTACTGGTCAAGAAATATGCTAAAAGGTACAAGGTTGGGTGGGAGGGTACTAGGAGGAGCAGTGGATGGTTGTTGGGGGGAGTAGTTCAGCAGTAGCACCTTCTCTTAACAGGATGAATCAGCTTGTAAGTTCTACTGAATTGATTGTTAAACTTAAGTTTGGGGCAGCGCAAGAGCGCGTGTTGCTGGCATGCTTGTGCAAGTTTATCAACTAATTATTGTATTTTGTTCTCTGCAACTGATCCATGATAGTCTGCACCTTTCTTGGTTGGTTTGTTCAAAAAAGTTGTCATTTTGGATGTGGTTCAGGAAGACTAAACATCAACTGTTTGTGGTGTTCATGTCAGTGTTGTGAAAGTGTTATGCAACCGCTGTTCCTTTAATGATCGAAGCACGAGTCTGTAGTTTCTTAAAAGAAATTCTTTATCATTAAAGAGGCCGCATATTGAGACGTAAGCAGTTGGAACTGTAATGCTGAAGCTAACAATTACTTGCATAGTTGGTAGCAAAGCACAATGTTTGGTACATCTTGTTCCAATATGCTTCCCCAGCATTTCTCGTGATGGTACTCCCTTTTTTTGTTTTTTTCTGGCAAATCATTCAGGATTGAAATCAGAAAATAATGGCAAACATTTGAGTTTTAGATTTTATATCCTTAGAAAATGCATACTAATGCAAACCTTGTTGTGCTATCCACTTTCTAAGGAGGTAGGGGGATGTATGTGTGTGTTATACCGTTCAACTCTACAGATTTTCACAGAATGTCAAGATTTTTGCCTTATATTTTTGATCTGTTCTTCATAAAAATTCTGTTTTTTTTACAAATCAGTGGGATGAGCTAAGGATTAAAGTTGCTAAATGACATGTATTTGAGTTTCAGACTTCATGTCCTTCAGAAAATGCATTCTAACACAAATCCTGTTATTCTAGTAACACTCTAAATGTGTCCCTAGTTTTGGGCCTTTGTCCCCAACATTATAACAGGCTTTGTCTAGATTTCTTGTGCGAAGAAATTGAGAGGTGTGTGTGTGTGTGTGTGTGTGTGTGTGTGTGTGTGTGTGTCTTTATGTAAGAGGGAGGTAGCATATCCCTCAGTTGTCCAGGTTTTGCATAATGTCCAGATTTTTGCCCCATATTCCTCCTAAAAAGCATTGAATTTACTAAATAATAACAGGCATTTGAGTTTAGACTTCATACCCTTTAGAAAAATGCTTACTAACACAAATCCTGTTCTAGCAATTTTCTAGGTTCATGAGAGCAATATTTATAATCTGTTTCTATTTATTTTAAGCTTTGTCCAGATTTCTTGCACTAAGAGGTTGAGGTGTGTGTGTGTGTGTGTGTGTGTGTGTGTGTGTGTGTGTGTGTGTGTGTGTGTGTGTGTGTGTGTGTGTGTGTGTGTGTGTGTGTGTGTGTGTAAAATGCCCTAGTTGATGGATTTTATTTTCAAGGAATTGTGAGCTTCAAGGGAAGAGAAGTTTACTGCTGCTCATGCCAAGTCTGCTTAAAATGTGCAACTGTTTTGTTTAGCAAATGGTATCATGATTGTGGTATACAATTTTAAAGCAGTGTTAGTAGAACAACAGGTAGCATCCTTGCATCTTGATGTAGAGGACGGTAGGCTGTAGTCCCACAGCAAGTTGATTTTGTATTTTAAGGGAGTGGGGTGCTGCAGTCTTGAGTATGATGTTCTCTGGATGAGATGCCTAGAAACTATGAATCTGTCCAGCCCTTTTCCTATTGCAATATACCAGCTTACTATTTTTTAATGTAACAGAGGCAATTTATTCTTTGAGGGCAGCAGGTACTGAATTTGTAGATGAAACAGTGAAATATAAAGTTGTTTTCTAGAAACAAACTCTTCATTAGTTTCAGATATCTTTAATGTGGAGTTATTCAGATGACTTTTGCTTCTGCAGAGATTGTGTATATTGACTGATATTGGTGGATTGTAATGGCAAACGTTTTGAGTGGCCTTTTATGGTTGAAATGTTCTGAATTGGGCAGTTTGTCATTATTGGTTTGTATGTTTTATTTCATTGCTTAGTGGAAAAATGCTCAAAACTATAAATTTAAAACACACTCTAACAAGTGGTGCTGTATTATGCAAGGGATATAATTCAATTTATATATTATAATTAATATAATCAGTAAGGTGAATCAAAGAACGTTTGCATGGCCCCAAAAAATGTGTGCAAGGGCCTATGATTTGAGAACAGTCCAAAGGTAAACTTAACCTGCCACTGGCCAGATGCATTTTCTTTGAATGTGAGTTTCAATGCTGTTTCAATGAATGTGAGTTTCAAAGGTAGAGAAGTTGTAATGCTAAGTCTGTTTTCATTGTAAGACTATTGCTTTGTTTAGGAGGTTTAGTAAATGTCTATCAGTGTTTGTGCTATAAAATTTGAAATAAAAGTTTAAATGAAATCAAAATATCTGTAATTATTGTAGACGTAAAGCATAAAACAGTATGTACACTGAGAGATTTGAACAGTGTCTATGACAAATGGGGAGAAATATCCAAGTGATGGGACACTGGAATGGCTGCATGGGTGGGAGGGGCTGTGTAGGTGGAGTGGTGGGGTTGTGTGGATGAAGGGGTGGGGCTGTGTGGGCAGGGCTCTGGGTTTGCACCCCTCTGCCAAAAATCCTAAGGGCTCCTTGCCTCTCACCTCCCAACTTACAATATAACTGTCCTCCGTGGTTTTACTTTTTCTGAGGGATTCATTAGGCTTGAGTACCTCTTTTGGAGTAGTATATGGATATTTTCTCATTAAGGGATTTGCCCACAACACAATCTACACGGTGAGACTACAGGAAGGAAACCCAGTTTTATAAACATTTTTATAACTGTTAACGCCAGAAATGTTACTGAATGGTTGTTTTGGGGAAAACATATGTCTGTGCAAATGTGTGTATATCGATATATATGTATGACATCCATTCACTTTGTGGTAATCTAGAGCAATCCACTGGTAGCTGATTTTGTAGTTGGAAATCCTGTTCTTTACCTTCAAAGCACTGAACGACTTGGTAACCTTTGGTTCAGTAACAGAAATGGAGTGTCTGAATAGTTGTTGCCAGCTGTTTAAATTTTAGCTTTGATTTTTGCATTCTGGTATAGAAATTATATGTAAATGTGTGTAATTATGTAAAACTATAAAACATATTTGATGAACTAGAAAGCTTCCATAAAGCAGCTAGAACCTCTGAATTGGTAGATACACATTGAAATATAAAGTTCTTTGCTAGCAGCAACCTCTTCAGTAGTTATAGATATCTGTGAAATTATTCAGATGACTTTTACCTGTGCAGAGATTGTGCATGTTTGGAAACTAGTTTACATTGTAAATCAAGATAAGAAGTACACAGGGCTGCTGGTGGTATCTTCCTGATGAATGCCATGAACAAAGTTGGTTGTATAACTAATGAGAACGAGTCTAGCAGTATATATTTTTTACTTTCCATCCTAGAGTTATAATTTAGTGTTTAAAATTTGCTTATGGAGACCTCACTCAGTGTTTGCTGTTTATTATTGTTGAAACGTTAAGTCAAATTCACTTTTCCCGAGTAAAATGTATGGAAATGAGTATATTTTCTGGTTGACTTACTGTGTGATCGAGACTGTGAGGGAGACAGAAAAAGTATGCATTTTTTAACTCCTTTACCAGATTAATACTAGAGAAGGCTACTTTGTGATTTTTATTAGGTATTAAAAAATAATTTAAAGGGAATCCACTTAAACTGTGTTTACAGGATGGAACCGGGACCTTCAGGAGTTAGTGCAGAGTTCATATTTGTTATTACTGTTCTTGAGGACAATTTCTTACAGACGTATTGAGATGTAACTCCATCATTGGATGTTATGCTTGATTACTTGGACATAATTTATGCAATAGTTCTGCAGAGGGACCACTATGACACTGACAGAATATGAGAATGTGAACTGTCTTTATTTTCTAAAGTGTAACATACCACTTTTGTTCCA